>NC_048909.1:4690220-4705384 GCF_011077185.1 Oxyura jamaicensis | reverse complement strand
TTCTTCTTCTTCTTCTTCTTCTTCTTCTTCTTCTTCTTCTTCTTCTTCTTCTTCTTCTTCTTCTTCTTTTTAAGTGTTTCAATTTCTGTATCTCTTCTGATTTCTTATTTTGTTTTTCATGCTTTTGAATTGCTGCAGTTGTTCCCTTTTTGCATATCCCAGCAACTGTCAGCAAAATAAAGTAAAGTAAAGAAGCCCCCAAACATTCTATAAACTAACTTTGCTCAGCATCACAGTCACAGACGCCTACCCTGATGGAAACTCAAGCTTGTTTGCTTTATTTAAACCTACTTCCCTGCACACATGATATAGCTTCACAGATGCCTGGAGTCTATTTACCTCCTGGCTTGTTTATCCTGAAATGGCCAATGGAAACTGCTCACATTTTTGTCTTGATAAGAATCCAATCATGGAAATTGATTGAACTTCTTCTTTGAGCTTTTCTCTTGCATTTACACTTTTCAACCAGCTTGAATTGTTTAATCTGCAGTTAATTTAGAGACATACAGCCATGGCTGTGTTATATCAGGAGATCAAGATAAATGGCTGGAGTGTTTTTATGAGCAAAAATCTCTCTAGATTCCAGTACATAAATCATTTGTTGTGAAATCGCTCATTGTCTTTAGGCAATGTCATAGTGAAAAATTCAATCTATTCATGAACAGAAAGTCAAGGGATTAGGAATGGTTTGAAGGGAAAGAATCCACATTAAAAAAATAAAAAATAAAAAGAAAGATTTATCTCTTAATACTCCCCTATCATAGCTTCCCTGCCCTTGTTTTTCAGTGTGGACTCTTGAATTCAATTTCACACTCTTTGTCCACAAAGTCTAGTGAAAAGGAAGCAATGAAGATGTCCCCAGGGAAAGAGGGGGTGCCTTTGTTTGTATTAATTTTAGGAACATTTTCTGGGGAAAGCTAGAAAAAGGCCTAGTGATAGTTTCTTACTGAGGGCCAGACCAGAATCCCTGTGCTCATGGTGAGAAATGATTTATTACAGGCTGGGCTATTTCTGCAGAGCTCAAGCAATGACTGGGTAAAATGCAGACCCTGGAAAAAATTCCAAAACCTTAGCATCCAAGATCTTCCCCAAATCTTCACTTTTTCATCCATTACACAAAATGTCTCTTTCCACTTGTGTCACAACCTCCCATGTTAACACTTTAGCAATTTTGTGAAGGTGATGGACTATTGTCAGGATTCAGAGGGGCTGTTTGCTGGGGAACGACTGGTAAACTGAAGGTTATATATTCATGACTGCAGGAGATGTGAACAACAGAGTAGAAGTGTGTGCATTGATGAAGGAGAATAGGCCAAAAAAGACCCCTCAGAAGAAAGTTAAGGATAGAGATGAAGTCACCCAGAATTTCCATATCTGAGTGATTTACAGAATCACCTAAAATCCAAATTTCCCTACTGGGTGTTCCTAATACTGAGTCACAATTGCAGGAATGATGTATCTAAAGGTTGCGGATATCCAGGTCTGGGACTGACCTGGGTCTCTGGACTTGGAGCTTGTTAGGGAAACAATGGGCATAAAGACCTAACACCAACATCTTTCCCTGTTCCAGAAAACGCTGCATGAGACAAATTGTTGATTTACCTCTTACAGTGTTTTCAGTAAACCCTTTTCCAAGAGATAGCAAGAGCCTTTGAGAGTGAGAAGGAGAGGGGAGTGTCCATATAGCATCAAGGCCATCTTTATGAAGATTTTTGTGTATATTTAGATGGCCTAAATTCCAGCAAAGTCTTTATGCTTTTCTTATTGGCTAGTTCTAGGCCTTCATGTATCCCCAGTCAATTGGGAAACATTAGGCTTAGGGACTTAGAGATTTAGGTAGAATTTAGGCCATCTGAACACATCCCTTTGAGCCTTTGTGCTAATTCTAGAGGCTCCATTCTCTCTGTCCTTTACTCAGACAGATTAATGGGGTGATTCCCAATCTTCCTTTGATTTTCCTCCCTTCCTTCACAGTCCATCATCCATGACTTTCTGTCACAGTTTGGAATTGTCTGCAGACATGGCAAAAGATTGTTATTTATCACCCCAAATCCATTGCCTCATGAAAAGGAATGTTTATTCATTACGAGTAACTCAGCCCCTGGAGTCCTTCAAACATTAAAGTTTTAATACTCCTTACCTGGACCAGCTGAGCTAGCCAGGAGAGATGAAGCTTTGATGGGAAAACTTGATACAAATTTCTAGCCAAGCAAAGCAGCAGTGTTCCTGTACACAGGATGAAAATCCCAACTTAAAGGAGCATATGTGAAAGTGGGAATCATTTAGCAGTCCTGATGAAAAAACAAATCTCACTAGCAGTTCCTGGGAAGCTTTCTCCTAGGCATGAAAAAAGCATCCAAGATTCCCACAGAAAGGCACCTACTCTTTTTATCTTTGCCATGCCTGACTGTTACACAAGTGTCTTCCTTACCACGAAGTGGCTCCGTCCAGCCCTGCACAGACACAGCTGCTCCCTTGTGAAGCTGGAGCAAAGCCGCTGTACTCTCTGGTTCCTGTAGGCAATGTCAAATGCAACAGGGAGCCTGAAGCCAGCTAATTTCAGTCTAACCTAAGGCAACAGTCAATGTGACTGCTCTGGGCTCCAGCTGCTTCCCAACTTTAATGCATTTAATTTGGCAAAGTGATGCTAATGAGATTTCATTGACAGGAAGGCCTAGATACACGGCTGTGGGTCTTAATAGTGAATGCTGAGGCAGGTGCCCAAGCTCCTTGGGAAATGCAAGTGTAACAAAGTGTGTCAAACTATTCCACCATCGCCAGCTTCCAGAGGAGGCTCTTGCAAGTGCATTTATTGTGCAGGTACATAGTTATTAAACTGGGATTTTATGGTTATTTCAACAGACTCAAGGCGCAATGAGCTTTCATCTCTAATAAGTAATAAATGTCTCCTGGCACTACTTGCCTTGCCATCCCAAACCATGTCTATCCTAGTTTTGAAGACCTAGGAAACTATGTGTTTGATAAAAACTAAGTGACGGTTTAAATAAATTAACTACCTTTTTGATCTGAACTATTCTCAGAACCCAGCCCAGAACTACTAATCCGTAGCTGTTGAGATTGGGCTATACAAACTGCTCCTCACAGTATTCAAACAACAGCTGAGAGCAATGAGCACAGCTGTCCTGAAATGATCTTGAAAATCTCACCGGAACATGTCAAACTAGCCAAAAATCAAATCATGGAGACTGAGAAATATGAGCCTGGAAGAAACTTAGAGAAATTCATCTAGTTTCTTCCACTTAATGGACACAGCTTCAAGCGTGCTATGGGAAAGCATGGTGGATGTTTGTTTACCCGATGCTTAAAAGCCTTCTTGACCTCCTTACGTACTTGCTTGATTACTTCACTGTCTTAGAATTGTAACATTTTCCCGCATCTGAAATTAATTTGATTTGTTATTATTCTTCCCCAGTATGTAAAATTGAACAACATCTTCTGTCTAACAACCTCATCTGTATTGAAAGACTGTTATCATGTTCCCAATTTAGTCTTCTTATTCTTGGACTGAACAAACCCAATTCTTTCAGTCTTTCTTAAATCACATTTTCAAAACATCTAATCATTCTTGTTGTTCTCTTCTGGACTCATTCCAGTTTGTCTACATCTTTCTTGTGGGTTGGTGCCCAGAAGTGTGCACAATATTCCAGCTGAGATCTGACCAGCAGCAAATAGAGCGGAATAATTACCTCCTGTGCCTTTCATACAACACTCTTGTTAATACTACTCCAAAATGAGATCTGGCTTTTTATTTTTTATTTTTTTTTATTTATTTTTTATTTTTTTCCACAAGGACGTCATATTTTTGACTTGCACTGGGTTTGTGATGTACACAAAATCACGGATTTTGTCCCACAGCACTGCCACACAGCCAGTTCTTTCCTGTGATGTGGGAGCCAACCTGCAGCCCTTGGACAGACATCCCCCATTCCTCCCAACTCAACAAAAAGCAGCTTTGCAGCCAGGATGCCATTACGCAGACCATGAAGTGTGAACTACTGCTTTTACATGTCTCCATTTACAATGTGCATTCTAAAACTGTTGTCCCTTCCTATTAGCTTAAACAATGCTGACAGCTCAATTCTCCTTGGAGGATCCTCAAGTCCCTCTCTTTCCTCGCCAGCCTCCCTCTCCACTGTGCTCCTTCTAAGGAAGACAGTAGAGCAGGGAGAAAAGGTACGTGAATTTCAGGGCTAATAGAGAATTTTCTTGCCAGATTATCTTTGATCCTGAGAGTGACATACAGTATCTTTCCCAAGGCCACATTCTGAAACAATTTTAACAAGGAAGCAGCAAGATCTGAATATAGTGACATTAGACCTTGTCTGACAAAAACATCAATATCAGTGCATAATTAATGCAAGGATCCACGGTACCGTGGACTGAATAGGGACAGAGTACTTTCAAAAATCAATTTGCTACCTGAATTACAAACACTAGCGATTAAACCTGACAAGGCAAAACTCAAAGAAAAAAAAAAAAAGAAAAAAAAAAAAAAGCCCACAAGCCAGTGTGCTAGAAAGTGATGCTGGGCCAAAGTCCTGGGTGCCCTCTTCCTTTTCTGGTCTGGTGGCAGGAGCATCTTCATTCACACAGGCAAGGTCCAAACACTGTGATGTGATGCTCACAGGTTTTCTCTCTACTCTTCCTCCAGCTTGGCATAACCACCAGTAACTGTGGTCAGCCCCTTGACACATTGGTGGCTGCTCACATTCAGGATCCCAGCGATGTCTAATGTGCTGAAGAATCCTGTGAGCATTCAGCTCATGGTTTATGCCTCCAGCCCACTCCTCTCAATGGGCAATGACAGCCTGTAGCCCAAACCATTTTACTTGGGGCACCTCATCAGTCTTTTCACACCAGCTCTGGCATGGGAGAGGACTCAAGAAAACCCTGCAGCAAGCAGCGCCCTTCCCTTCCATGCAGCACCCAAGGGACGATCCTGCCTGTGGCTAGGGGGCACTGTGCTATTAAAAGTTGTCCCATTATTATCTTTTACCATCAAACACTGCTTTAAGAGATACAATCCCGATCCTGGAGATTTGATTGAATCTGAGTAATTATGTCCTCTCCTCTTGCTTTTATACCTTAGCATTAAGCCACGTTGAGGAATGTGGCATCTCGGTGTTCAAGTGCTTCCTGTGAAACTCAGTGAATGGTCCAGCTGGAAAATCAGGGCCCTCCCACCTGGAAAAGCAGCCCCCACATGCCTGGAACAGCAGGGCCCCCCCACCCCAAACCACTGCTGAGCGCTCCCTCCGCACTGAGACACCCTCCTTTCTTTGTTTGCTCTGTGCAGGAAGGGTTTTGGCAGGTTCATCCCAAGTTTGCAGCTGCAAGTCAAATACCAGCAGCATTTGCCTTCTCCTAACCCCTTTCTGATGAAATTCAGTTTTGCAAAGCTGATGTCCCAACCACTCAGTTTAACCCTCTCGGTGCCACAGGCAATGAGCAGAGCAGGCTTGCCAGGGCCCTCTGTACTCTGGAGGGGGCAGCTCTCAGTTGCAAGAGCAGATAACCTGTTAAGGAAGGTAAATTAGGTGACACTGCTCTAGTGCTCTTGCAATTAGCCTGGTACTTGTCACCCAGCTTGCTGGGGTCAGAGCATTGCACTCAGTCTCGTGCCTGATGTGCAGATGAGACTGGCGATGCTGCATGCATTTACTCTTGCGCATGCTCCTCTCTTAGCCCACACCAACCTTCCCTCGAGGACTGCAGAGCATGCCTAGGGCACCGCAATAGTTAAGCAACTTATTTGTCTCTGCTTGCTTCCCAAGTTCTCCCTGGGAGTTCAGTCACTGCCATATGTTATATTACAGAGCATGAGAAATCAGACTGAGGTGGCAATTTTAACACCCTTTATTCATACATCCTATTTTTACACTGATAGATGTAAGATATGCAAAGTGTAATTCCCAGCTGAAGCAGACTCAGCACATGGTTCCTGCTGCCTCAGCTGGGGATGGAGGAGGACCAGCAAGGAGAGCTGGTGCCTGTGACTGGGAAAGGCAGCCCTGCAGCCGCCTGGGAGTCCCTGCTAGGTGCCGTGTGTCTCTTTTTTCACCATCTCACCAGCTGCGGGTGCTCAGCAGCTTGAGATTTGCTGGCAGTTTCCGTTTGGAAGTGGCATCTCCTGGCAGCGAGGTGTGGAAGCCACTGGTGTGATGGTAATGACAGAGGTAAAGGTGCTGGCTGGTGCCTCTGCCTCTGGCCATTTTCAGGTGTGGAGGTCACGAAGGTGTTTCAGAGCATTGGGAAATAAAGCAGTGGACTTTTTCTTCCCTTTTCTGTTACTGAGGTCATTCTGTATCTTTTATTCCTCGGGAAGAGTGCAAGTTGCTGGAGGCTTTTCACTCGCAGTAGCTCCCTACGTCTTAGGGAGATGGTTAAGGCAAACCCAAAGTTTTGCTTTTTTCCTTTGTTATGGATGGAAAGAAAGGACCGAGAGGCAAGGCTGCCAGTACCCTATGCTAATGCAGAAATGGAGCTGCCACAGAAGGAAGAGCCCAGAGGTTTACCTTTGTAGCAGAACAGACATTAGAGTCAAGAAATGAAAGAAAGAGGCATCCTAAATCCTCCTCCCCTCCGGTGCAGAGCACCCCCCTTTCATGCCATGAAGCTCCCTGAAATGGCTGTGAATCCCCTGCTCTGCGGTGCCACTCTTGCAGGAACTGGTTAAAAGGCTAAAAAGAAACTGTTCTAAGTTTAAGTTGAAGCACCATGTGACTGAGAAACAGATTTACAGGAACATCTCAGGAAAGGAATTTTGGAAAGACAGTGGGGGTGGGATGTGGGAGAGCAGAGGAGACCCTAATTATAGCAAAGCCCTGACACAGATGCTGAAACAGATGCTTGAGGGCCTGGAAGGATGCTGAGGGGGACGGTGGGGAACCTCCTGTCATTAAAGAAAAGCAACGTGTCTCCTGGAAACCATGAGTGGGGATGGCAGGGGGAGAGGACCTTCTCTAAGAGTGAAGGAAAACCCTCATGCACAGTGGGTATGGGAGCTGTCCCTGATAGCACAGGGAGAGCTGAGCTTGTCAGGCTGGTGGGACACAGAGACAGCTCTGTGAGATAAGGGAGACCGATCCCAGAAGATCAGCCTGACATGCCTGTAGCTTTTCTTACGACAGGTGCCTTTGCAGCATCCTTCATCAGTGAGCCTGCTTTGCTGGCTAATCAGGGCTGAGGTTCATTAACAGTGCTCTCTCCTTTACCTGGTGATTTATTTTCATGAAACTCTTCAAAACCTCATATCCTTCCTTCCCTGCTCTGACAAAAAGACAGAGGCAGGATATATCAGCTTCCTTTCTTTTGGAAATGAGTCGGAAATGAGAGGCATGTGCCAGATGTTGTCACATAAAGCCAGGGCAGGAGGCGCTCGGTGCATGAGAAGGACAGCACGGGAGTTTAGATCAGACTTGAATTATTATGAGAGCTTTGCCATGACACGGAAGGCTTTCAGCCTGCCTCAGGCTGCTGGGCACAAAGGAATGGGAGGAGAAAAACCAAGCTGCCTGCCAGGCTAGGACATAGTAGTTAAGACTTTATGCTGCTGCTGTACGTGTTCATGCCTGTGAGCAATATGCTCCCATACATACAGACACCAGTGTGTGTGCGTGAATAAATAGGTGCACCTGCAACACAGGCATCTAAGACTATGTTTACTTTTGTATTTTTGGGCACACACATAAGCTTGTGTGTTGTGCATTCAAAGAGCACTCCATATCTAAATTCAAAGCACAGAATAGCAAAATCTTTTTCTTAATCTTTCCCAAATGATCTGGTTTTTATTTCAATGCACAAAGATCTCCACAGATCTCTCTGAAGCTATAGTTTCCATGTTGTGCTGGCATCCAGGACTACGATGATACTTCTTGTCTGTAAGCGTGTAAAGTGTCAGAGCCTATAATAATGTAGTCTCCAAACCCAACCATATAAACCACCAGGAAGGGAAGAACAATAAAACATCCCTGAAAGATGGTGGTGGTCAGAAGAGTTTGGTGCTCCATCCCATTAACAGCAGGGATGGATAATTAGGCTGGACGAAACAGCATAAAGCGTACACCAGGGAGTCATCCTGAGAGGCAGGGAGCTGGACTGCATGATCTAAGAGGTCATTACCAGCTGTAACAGTGATGAACCTGATGTTTTTGAGAGCCTGTTTTTGCAGCAGTGCTCAGTTGTGGGTCAGGGGAAGGAAACACATGATACATCTCCTGCTAACTTTCCACTGGATGCTTTTTCTTTTCCCCTTCTTCTTGCAAATGGTCTCAAAAAGACATCAATGGGTCTTTAAGGGAATGTTGCATGAAAAAAATAACGGAGACACCAGCTCTGTGCCAATGGGAAGCGGTGGAAACAAGCCAGAAGACTGTATCTGGGGTGCTAATTAGAAGATATTTCCTGCCGTTGTGCTGCTGGTATTTATAGGAGTGGGTGTGATAGGGTGTGAATGAGTGTGATAGGGTGCGAGTGAGGTAGGGTGGGAATGAGGCACCCCAAACAGGGTGCCTACAATTAGAGCACCTTGCCTGTGTATTGGAGCTCTGGCCACTGTAACTCAGTCACTTAGGGGTTGTGGGCACAAACTGATATAAAGACTTATTTACGCAGATAAAAGCCATATGTGAATGTATAACCTGCATGCGTGAGCTCACATCCAACCAGTCTTTTGACATGTAGACTTGAGAAAACACGTCTGTTTTCAGGCTTGTGTTCAGCCTTTTTTCTCCTAGGAAGTGCCGGGCCCCTTTTAACAGTTATCCCACTTTGATATCCTTTTCTAGCAGCACAGGACCTGCAGCTGCTGAGCTTGCCACCAGAGCAGCCTGCCTGGTGCAAAGCCCCCTGAGCACTCGGGGAGGCTCAGACTGAGGGGCCAGGTCTGAACATCTCGTGCAGGCTGCTTGGCGGGGCTTGGAGAAAGCAGATGGCAATGCATGC
The DNA here is from genome assembly GCF_011077185.1 of Oxyura jamaicensis. Classification (NCBI taxonomy): domain Eukaryota; kingdom Metazoa; phylum Chordata; class Aves; order Anseriformes; family Anatidae; genus Oxyura; species Oxyura jamaicensis. Next base: position 4,696,420 of record NC_048909.1, on the reverse strand, counting down.
CTCCATGGGGGCCATAAATCCACGCTGAACAGGGCTTGCCACTTGGAACGATACCCTGCTCCCGAAGCTGGCGATTTATTTGCCGCATTTTACGCATTCCTCCTGTCGCTGGCGTAGTTAAACCTGTGCGGGCTGCCACTATTGTGAAGTACCCCATTGGTTCTCAGTTAAATCGGGGTTCTGATCTAAAAAGAGATTATGCAGAAGCAGCCTGAGCTTGCTCATCAGATCTGCTCCTTCTGGGTGTTCAGAGCCGTAGCAGTTTTCACTGCTAATTAATACAAGCGTATAGTGCTTTGATTCCCTGTAGCACTGTGGAGCTGCCATTGTGATGGGAGCATGAGCTGGCATCCCATCTGCCCCATTTTCCCCAGATCCTGTTTGGAGGGATAAATCTGGCTTAGCGTTGCTTACCTGAGGACAGCAGTGCTTCAAGGATGCAGCGGGGAGGCAGATTCTGATCTGCTGGGTTTTTATGAATGATGAACATGCACAATGAAGAAAAAGATTTTGTTGCTTTTTAGAACTCAAAAAGTTAAGCCATTTGTGGTCGGAGGTTTTCCCATTTCCCAGCAGAAGTCAGTTTAGGAAGCAGTTACACGTGCACGTGTGTACTCCACCAAGGGTGGTGAGGATGGGGGTGGGTGTGAGGGTTCGGGTGTAGGGCTGTAACCTCAGCCCTGTGTGCAGGCCAGCAGGTCGGACTGTCACCCTGAGGGATGTATGTGGGAAACAGGTTTTTATTTTATCTGAACCTGCCTTCTCTGTTCTTACTGACAAATGATTCCTCATTAATACTAGAGAGCGGGAAGTGAATATCCATTTAGGTAAAAAGTGATGCCGGAAGGAGTCTTGATGCCTTGTCACTCCAGCAGAAATACTAAGAACTTCATTTCTTGCTTGTGGGTAAGTCTGATGCCAAAACTACAACAAAAACAAGGCAGCTGCTGAAAACCACATCCCTTCCCAGGGAAGGATCTGGCCTTCCCTCGACTGTAGCATTCAGGGCTCATGGGGAACACACATTGCTCTTTCCTGGCTCGATCGCAGCCCCATGAACGCTGCAGCGGCTCTCCTGCACTGAAGGTTTGTGTCTGGGATGCAGCCCCCGTGCTGCAGAGCCCGGGCTGGGCACCACAAAGCACCTGCCCCTTTCTGCCTGCCCATAGCTAACCAGGCTGTTCAGAGCAGGTACCAGCAGGGTGCAGAGATGCTGTGGCATCCCCAATAGTCCCTGTGCATCAGGTCCTGCAAAGCCATTCACAGATACACAATAGAGCGTGTAAAACACAACTCCTTGTCCTTTTCTCCTGCTAACAAGAAGAGCTTCTCTGACTCCAGCTGCACCTCTGTGGTGCAGAGTGAGCCAACAAGCAGTTAGCACAGGGCTTGGCATCTGGGAGACTTTATTTTTTAATCCACGTGTCATGCTATAAGCCCTGCTGGTGGGAGCGCAGTGGCACCCGGCCCTCTCCAGCCTCTTGGAGAGCCCCAGGGCATCCCTAAGACCCTGACCCCTTGTACAGCCAGAGCAGAGATGTTCCTTGCTCATTGGCAATCAGATTCTGCCATTTATGGCAGTTTGGGAATACAATTTCTTGTCTTTCTCTGTGGAAGGAAGAGGCAATTCTTGTAAGCTTAACATCTTGGTTCAAGGATTTTTTTTTCATTCCTTTTCTCCTTCTCCTTCTTCCCATCCTCATTTTCTCTCCAAGTCAAGCTACACTTCCTCGTCAAAGAAGCTCTAATGGGATCAGATATTTGACCAGCTGCCAGGGAAATTTCCAGTAACCTCTGAAACCCTAAACATTCCATTTTGAAGGATTACAGGGAAAATGTTTCATCTTTCTGATAGAGAAGCACCAAAAATTGAGAGTCACCAGCTCATCTTCTTCTGTTCCGATGGAAGGAGCTTGGGCGGGCTATTTTTAGGTTACAAAGCTGTACTTTGCTAAGATAAAAGCTGGGGCTCTTTCAAAGCAAAAGCCTTAAAGTGTGAAATCCATCAAGCCTGTTATCCCGGGGAGCGCTGCGACATTATTAGACTGAGGCAGCGCCGAGCTGATGGGTGAACAGCAGCCCCTGCCCCCCAGGGCTTTCTCCTTGGTATCCCCTTCTGACACTCTCATTTAGGAAAGACACTTCTGGGAATGAAGGCCCCAGATCTCTCCCCATGGCCTGTGGCCACGGCGCCATTACACAATGATAGCCAAAAATCCAGGTGTTTTGGGGGTTTCTGCTTGCTGTTTGGCAGGAGGAAGATGTAGACACAGCCAGGATCTCCTGAACAAGAGAGTCTTGTGATTAATTTCAGATATGTGCATGTGCAAAAGGAGCCACATAATGACTCTACATGTAATTCTGTGATGGATGTGTCAATATTCAGCAGGAATGGCAAGGCGCATGGGGATTTGGGGAAAAATGGCAATATATTGGGGCTGATTGAATACCTGCAGCTAACAGCTTTCTTTTTGTTTGTTTTTCTCCATGAAAAGCTCCATTTTGATAAGTTTTTCAATTTACCAATACTAAAAATATAACTTTCCAAAACATTTTGAAAATTGACATAAGTGTCCCAGTTAGGTACTTTGAGAACAAGAATCTATTCCTTTTTTTTTTTTTCCAGTTTAAGATTGGAGTGTACAGCTGTGAGAACAGCAAAAGAAGTATCTGGTTCTGAAACAATTTTACCTGTTCTCCTCCCCTGTTCACAAGCAGGATCAAGTTTTCACTTTTTTTTTTTTTTTTTTTTTTTTTTTTTTTTTTTTAATTATTAGACAATAATTTTCACTCCTGCCATCTCAGAAATGCTCAGCTCACAGCACAGACCAACCTCTTTACAGTTAAACCCCCACCTTAAATTGCTCTGTGCCTTCATTTGACCTCATTTAAAAATGAGACAGCTTCTTCCGGAGGTGGCTTCCCTTTATTCCTTCCATCTTCCCGTGCAGATGCAGGACAGGAGCTCAGCAGCCACCCACACCCAGCCCGCGGAGCTTGGCTGGAGCTCAGCGCCCTGACACACCACGCGGCTCTGCCATCTCTCCAGCCTTTCTGTACAAGTAACATATGTGACATTTGCATTCTCTCTCTTATCGTAAGGCTTTGTACTTACGTGAAGATGTCAAAGCACTTTATAAATATTAATTAATGCATGCTAACAGCGGCTCAGTGTTTTATAGATAAGGAGTCTGAACTGGGAAGAAGCAAGGCGGCGAAGTGAGATGTGGCCACTGGGGCACAAAGCTGAAGGAAGAGCCCCAAGTTCGCAATTCCCCAAGTGCCATCCCAGACAGAATGAGCAAATACAATATGGGATGTGAGCGAAATGTAATCACCTCAGGTAACTGTGTGTGCCCTCAAAAAGCAAAGAAAATAAAGAAATTGCAATGATTTAATTATTTAACCCTCAGTCAGAAACAGAAAATAGAAAATATATTTTCCTATGGAAATGTAATTATTGTTTATTCCATTGAACTGATTTCATTTCTAAATGAAGGTCACAGTCCTCTGCCCAGGAGGAAAAAAAATCCTTCCAGAAATGGAGTTGAAAACCAGCAAATTACAAAAAGCAGATGAAGTTCTCATCTGACTTAAGCTTCAAGGATGGGATTTTCAAAGATAACTAAGGGATTTAGCAGTCTGATTTCCCAATTTGAAGCCCAATTGTCCTTGAATGAGATCTCCCCAGACAGACTTGGTCCAGAGGGAAATAGATCTACTGGAAAAAAAAAAAAAAAAAAAAAAAAAAAAAAAAAAAAAAAGTGCCAACTCTACAAATCGGCCTTTAGGAAAAAAAATCCTCTGAATAATGAGGACTTTCAAGAAGCTACATGATGTTATGCAGGCAGCAGGAATGGATAAAACCCCACAGAAAGTTATTTTAAAACATCTGTGCTCAAAAACAAGCAAAAAAGGGGGGCTGGGATGCTGTTCACTTTAGCTGACAACATCCAATAATTCTAATGTGACAAAAGATCCTGAAACATCTGCCAGAGCTATTGCTAACCTTGCTTTGGGGAAAATTCTGCCATCACCGACTGCTGAAGAGACGTGTCTGGGGCCAAGCTTGGAGGGAGACATCCCAGGCATTTAGGGGACCTCTTCTAAAAAAGTCTCACTAAGGTTGTTAGAATAGTTTAAGTGAATCTGTTCTCTTCTAGCTGCTACAATAATATTTAAGGTGGCCATGGCTGAAATTTCTGACTCTCTGATGTCCAGTGTATTTTCTGGAATTAGTGACAGAGTCCATTTTTCACACATGATACCTATTCAGGTCTTACAAGTCACTGAAGATGAAATATAGGAACACAAGAACATCAGCCTAAATTGGCCCAAAACACCACTCTCATCTCTTTGTAACCCTGCTGAGGACTGTCAGATCTGAGCCATCTGGCAGTGGTGCTTCCCCAGGGACTCTTCCTGTTGCTGACAACTTGCTGCTTTGGGTTACTCTAGGCTAGACGTGGGTTCTTCATACCCAAAAGCTGTCAACAGATTAGTTTCCACCCAGCCTCCCCTTGAACCCTTACAAACTTGCAGCACTCACAGTGTCCTGTGGCAAGGAGTTCCACAGCTGATTCACACAATGCGTGAAGAAAATGTCCTTTTGGTTTGTTTTCATCCTCTATTTGTTTCAAAAATCAGTGAACAACAGATTGTTGTCCTCTTTCACCTTGCCACTCAATAGGTGTTCCTCGATGTCCCTTCAGCTGTGTCTTTTCCTGCCTAAGAGATGTCTTCAGTCAGTGAAAACTTCACTTTCGAATTTGTCTTCACATGCCAACCGCATTATAAAACTTCCTGCTGATGCTCAGTGTTTTCTCTGTATGCTCTGTAGGAACAGACTGCCTTAAGCTCCAAGCTCTCCCTTGGATTATCTAGATAAAAACACATGTAGGTGAGGCTGAGCACATTGAAGCTTTGTTCTTCCAAATTTCTCCCTTAAATGTCATGGTTCTGCAAGACTAAGATGTGGCCAGCAGAGCAGCCAGGGGTGTGTGTGTGCCAGAAAATACTCAGGTATCAGATATTATGGTGTTTTCCTTACATCTCTTCACCCCTGTGCGTGGGGTGGCTGTCCTGCAGGCAGGGTGTGCCAGCAGAGCTAGGTCCGTGGGTTAGTGGGAGCTGGGGCAGTCAATCCTTCTTTCCCTTTGGAGAGGGACATATGGACAAGAGGCATCCAATACCAGTTCTGGTGCTGGGTGTTCGGGGAAGATGACTGTGCTGAACATCTTGTTCCAGTGGCTGCCAAGCTGTGCTGCATTCATGTGCATGGCCCTGCTTACCTCGCTCCCCAGCCAAAGCCCACATATGGATCTGGGCCTGCGCATGAGACGCAGGCTTTGCACTGCAAGCACGAAGCTTTGTAATTACATTGGGAATCTCATTACGAAGGGGAGGAGGAAAAGAGGGCGGGCAGGGAAGTAACTGCCAAGTTTATTATCTTGGGGTTTGGGATTGTTGTTTGATTTTTTTTTTTTTTTTTTTTTTGACTATAGATGACAATCTACATGAAAGTCCCTTTCGTACATTCATTACTGGAGATTTTATAGCCTAATGAATGTGACTCATCTGCGTAATCGCATTGTTTTCCAGTACTCCAGATGTTCTGTGGAGCACCTCTGGCTCGTGATCTCCCATTTAAACATTTCTTGTAAACACCAAAAGCTGTTTGTTTGTTTTAATGTTCCATCACATCCCATTACCCAGTGAAGGTGAAAGATTGAAATGCAACGTTGTCTTGCCAAGAGATTTTTTTTCCCCTTCTTCCTCCTTCTGCTTCCCCTGATGTATCTATGTCTAGTGTCTAATTAGTATGCAATGGGATGCAGAGATTCCTCTGTTAAGTATCTTGTTGCTTTCTGTCTGCCTTGATCTCTATAGGCAAGCTGATGATACAGAGAGATCTGGGGCCAGTATATCTCAGGTGCTGAACAATTTCAGTTGTTATTACTTCATGTGAGAGTTCAATATATCATTGTATCAGGGATACAGTGCCACAGGACTTAGCTCCCCGCCTTTCACAGTTATTCACATCAGGGAAAAATAAATACCAGATGCAAATACTCTGGTCCAGTTGCAAGTGAATACTTGCTGCAGTGACATTTGAGACTGTCTGGAGCCTATTTTCAATCCCGCAGGTCAGTCAAACCAGCTGAATTCTGTGAGAGCTCCTCTTAACACCAAAGCAGATG
>NC_048909.1:4601660-4690120 GCF_011077185.1 Oxyura jamaicensis | reverse complement strand
TTTTTTTTTTTTTTTTTTTTTTTTTTTTTTTTTTTTTAATTTGATGTCTCCTATGGGTCTGGACTTGCTAGAAGTCTGGGCTGTGGATGGACTTGGAATCTCTGAACTATGGGAAAACGATTCTAATTTTGCTGGATTTGGTGCAGGAAAATCATACTGGCAGGAGATTTGCCTTGTAGTCACCACAGTATTAGACACCTGTTGTGGTCAGTAGGTAACCAAAAACCCTGGAGCCTGATATATGAAAATACAGACAGTGAAATCTAACAATGAAAAGGATTTTTTGAAGCAAATCCCAGGGTGGGAAGTGAGAGCAGAAAGGAGAGCCTTTGGCCACGAGAGAACTGAGCAACCCAGGAAAAACTGATGGGAAAAGGAAACACCAAAATAAGAGTCAGGAAAGCACCAGGAGAGAAATGAGATGGTTATTTCAGTGAAGCACTGGGAAGAGAAGCTTTAAATATTTCAAAACGATTATCAACATATTAGGGATGGGAGATTGATTTAGTCTTATGTTCTTTTGAGAAAAATTATGAAAACTAATAACAAGTTTGAAGTACAGCAAAGCTGCGCTGCTTGCTTCAGTCTTAACAGATAAAGCTTAGAGGGCTGTGGGAGATTAACGGCTGATGAAATGAGCCTTTGGAGTCTGTCAGACATGGAGTTCAGGAGCCGTCTGAGCTCTTGCTTGAGCGCTGCAGGGTTTTCACCAAGGAGAATGTGAATTAGAGACCTTGGGGAATACTGTACCTACAGAGGGAAACCAGGCTGATCCTCGGGGAATTGCCAAGTAGGGAAGGGCAGGGGACACTGGGGTGCACTATGTACATATTAGCAAAAAAGGACTATTTATTAAATAAGACACCAAAAAAGGGAAGACTAAACAGATTTATTTGCTTCTGAGAAGGAAACTGAGAAACTCTCCCCTGCAGGAAATTACGAGAATCATTGTTCTGCCTCCTGAGGTGGCTCCCATAGCCCTTATGTATCAATGGCAGCTGTGATCTTCAGCAGCGGTTTTGTTAATAACATGCCAGCAGAAATGCTTATGATACAAGGTTTTGTTTTGTTTTTCTAACCCATATATTAAATCAGTGGGTGACATATAAAAATGAAGATATATCTGCTTCAAGTTAAATGCTTCATGCAGTGGAGCAGAGGCAATGTTAAACAGTATTTCAGTTCTACCCTTCCAAATGATTTTTTTTTAGAGGTGGAAAGGAAATAATTTTAGATCTTTCTTCCAACAGAAATCTTCTAAAAACATAATTTGTGTTATTCAGTGTTATTTTTGATCAATGTCTAGCACTTTCTTCCAGTTTTAATATTTTAAGAATAACCAATCTGCATAACATTTTGTTAATGGAGTCATTTCAACCTCCAAAAATTAGAAATATTCTGTTCTGATAAAGTTGAAACATATTGGAAACATTTAATTTCAGTTCTAGTTCTTAACAAAACAAACAAACAAAAAACTTAAGCTGATGTTCCTTAGGATACTTTGATGTCAGTTAAATGCCTTTTTTTTTTTTTTTTTTTTGTCAGAAGGAAATATTCCAGCAGAACATTTTTCAAACTGCCTCTAGTTATGAGTTATTGCACATATATTCACTGTTATAAAAGTTGTATCTCTGGTTATATTTAATATATATTTTTTTAATTTCATCCAATCTTCCCGAGGTACTTCAGATGTTAAATGAATGCAGACTGATAATTTCCCACCCATTTCTCCTAAAATTTTTAATCAAGTAAACTCTAGCCACTCCTTGGTTTTATGCTATATTCACAGAGTTCAGGTGCTCTAGTTACTGGAATACCTTACAAGTTACAAGTATTATTTCTGAAACCACAGTACCCAGGTAAGCAGGCCCCATTTTTTGCTATTTGTTTCAAAGAAACATTTAGAATCCAGGGAAGACAAAAGATCAGAAGAAGAAAGCATTGCTGTTGGCTCTCTAGGTGTGGAAACTGAGGCACAGAGTGAGACAAAAGGTGGAAGTAATCTCATCTAATTTTAGCCACCTAAACAGTATCTAGGCCAAATTTGTCATTTAGATTCCTGTCAGCATTAAGGAGAGAAACACCCCCAGACTTTTATTTGTTTCATGTGTCTTAGTCATGGATCTCCAAGTGGTGTCAGATTCTCTTTGGAGATCTCTGACATTATATGGACAGGAGACAGGGCAATTAATTTATTCTAAACATTTTGCATAGTTTATGCTAGACAAAAACAGATCTCAGCCTTTGTGATAAGCCTAAGGCTTCACAGAAAATCTGTGGCAGAGCTGGAAACCGAATGTATACCTCCTGAATTCAAGGCTAATGCTTTAATCATAAGACGGTACTTCCTCTCATAATCCTGACTATATCTTATTTCAATAATTCAGCATATTTCCTTCAAAGAACAGGAGCAGGATATCTGTAGAATGCCGAAAAGCAATTATTTAGTTGGGCAGCCGAATCGTACTAAACACTTCTGCAACCCAGACTTCTGAAACCATGTGAACTTTTGCAAATGCTCCTGAGAGATGCCACAGGGTAGATTTCCTTTTCAGAGAAATGATCTGAGAGCAGAAAGCATTTCACACTAGAGGAAGCAACATATGCCACCGCAACCAAGGAATAATAGGGAAAAATAGCAGGGGAAAAACAAGTTTTTCTTTCAGTGGCAAGAATATTATTGCCTGAACAGAGGAAACCCAAACCACAAGACGCATCACCAGTAAATCTTTACTTGTGACAAATTTTCTGACTGGAGAAACCACTTTCATCATACCAGCTTCCTGCATAAGTATACATGAGAAACCTACAAGCATATGCATATGAATAGATGATCATAAATATTTCCATCACCCATCAGCTTTTGCAGGACAAACGTCAAATCTTCTTGGGGGACTTCATGTCAGACTGTCCAGAATCTGGGCCTTTGTGCATGGAGAGAGCTTCCCCCTGCTCTGCCATGCACTCAGTGCTGGGGAGGAGGGCAAGGGCTGCCTGGCAGAAGGACACCATGGTCAGAATTGTGGGGAGGAAGCAAAGGAAGATGTGGAGCATCTACAGGAGGATTGTGTTTCAGTGTTCTGCTCAGGGTGTGTTAAGTAAGAATGATGAGATCCAGACATACTTCAAAGAGCCCGAATCTCCTTACCTGCTGTGTTTATTCTGCGTATTCAAGCACCATCTCAAGGACGTAGTCTTTATCACAGCTGCTGTGCAACATGAGGCTATGTTTAAAAAGTGTTTTCAGCTTTGAAAGACAAGACAAGACAAATGATATGAATGGACCATGGATGGGAAGAAGCGATTTCCCAAGTGTCACCTAGCAGAGTGGTGGCACAGGCAGTTTGGAACACCACTGTGCCAGGCCCAGAGACTGGGTTGTCTTTCCATCAAGCTGAGATGTCCTCGCTGAGAGGAAAAAGTGATTCATCTCTAAGCCAAGTTACTGCCTAGTGCACATTGGCGAGATATGATTTTACAGCACTGTTCATCTTGATTGCCTCTTGCTATAATTTTCATTCCTTTCTCTCAGTTGGTGCCTTGCTTACATGATATGTGAAAATATTAAATTAGTTTCCTTTACTGGAAATTATGTTCCATTAAACCATTGTCATAGCTACTAAGAGACCTCTCAGCCTCCTGGTAGACTTTGTTTTAGAAACATCTGACAAATCCTGTGGCACTCTTACAGAGAGTTCAAAGCAAAGGCATTGTAAGCTTGGGCAATTACAGATTAAGTGGTTTAATATTGCAGCGAACAGAACAGGGGAAAAGACAATGTGTTGGATGTCTGTGGCCTTCCCCAGGTTGTACTTTGCTGGGCTCTTTGTGTTTGAACCATTGTCCTTTGCCTTTTACATCCATCTGCAATATTAAAACACTTAATATGGGCAGTAATTATTCAAGCTGATGATGTTTTTCCTTTGAACTCCTTGCTGGAGTGCCAAAGGATTTGTGAGATATTGTGATGATATGGAGTGGTTTGAGGGACATTACTTCCACCCCCTATAGAGCACCCGCAAGACAGAACATAATTGGAGTACAAACTTTGAACTTGCTGAGGTTTTTCATCTTACTTTTGGTGTGCACAAGTGGCTATTAGATATGTGTCTGGATCATACTTTGCCCATGGTAATAGAGAACAATAATAATATTAATTCTTAGCTGCTGCAGGATAATTTGTATAAATCAGCCTCAAAGACTGCAAAGGTTTGGGAGCCAGTGTTAATTTGGGGAGGTTGATCCAAAGTTTTAAAGAAATGGTAATTTTGTTGGGAAAATGGGCTTTCACATCTGGGCTAAAAGCAGCAACAAAGTTGTGCTGAATTTCATGAATAGTTCTGATCCACCTCAACCCTGTAAAAAATAAAGGGAAAAAAAATGAAAAGAAGTGGACAGAAATGTTCTGAAACAGAAAGAAAGCATTATTTGAGACATTTTCAAGACATTCAAGACATTTAAAAAATGTAACACCTCAATCATCTAAAATGACTTATTCTTCTACAGATTTATGAGTGTGCTGAACAAAAGACAGGATTTTTTTATTTTTTATTTTTTTCCAAGAATTAAGTGTCCTGTAAATGGAATGCAAAATTTAATCTGTGTTTAAATGACATGATTTCATAAAAGTATTTCTCTCTCCATAGGTTCCTCCTCCTACTGTTTTTCTTTTCAGCAAATACATTTAAAAGAAGAAAAAACAAAAACTTGTTTCATTTGACAAAGATTTTCTGTACAATCATTCTTGTGCATAGTGTGTCTATGTTTGTCCTCCCTAAAATAAATTGTGAACCCATTCTCCACTCCCACCTCATCTAAGAGAGCTGCTGCAATTGTAAAGACATTACATTCTTATAAATTTCCTCAAGGTAGGCAATTGGGTAGAGTGAAATCTGGAAGTGCTCTTGGAGGATACTTGCAGGGTGACTTTGGAGCTCACCTGGCATTAGAGAGCCCAAATATCAGGCCAGAGTAAGTGAGGCTTCAGAAACTCCTCTGCACAGTTGTAATTTTTTCCCATTTCTTTTTAATTTGTTTATAGATCAAATGAACTCTTGGCTCATTTGTCCCACTCACTTTAGCAACAGGGAAACTGAGGCACAGGAAGGAGACATTATTTGCCCAAATTCAACCACAGGTTCAGCAATAGAGCTAGGGGGAAAACTCAGTCCTACTCCCGTATAGTCCCTGCATTTCTCTCACAGTTTTTGCCCTGCTTTTGTGTTAGATCTACAAACTGCATTTCAGTCCCCATTGCTCGGTGTATTGAAAACGAAAAGGATTAAACATTGCTTAGGTAGCTTAACATCATTCACTGAGAGCCGGGTGAAATGGTGAGGAATAGATTGGTTCTGGGACTGGTGTGGGGAGCTGAGATTCCTGAAATGGCCATTTTCCAGGCCCTGATGGATTATCACCCACACCATGAATACCATTCATGACTTGGTGAGCGGTAAAGGACCCCAGAGAACCTCTCCACACTTCCTACAGAGGAGATGTGCCAGGGCAACTCTGGGTGTGTAGCTGAAACGCTCCATTCTGCAAATCATTTGGCCTTGCAGCATTACTTGAAAGGCATCCAAAGCTGTGGGAGTGAGATTCTCAATCCCATAGCAGACAAAGCTCAAGAGACCCCAAAATACAGCCTGTTCCTCCAGGCAGGGAGTGGTGTGTCACCTCTGAGAGACACCCCGTTCCCAGCAGCCCATCCATTTCACCTTCAGACAAATTGTGATAGTTTCATCTGTTTTGCTTTAGAGATCCCTATAAACAGGGATTGAAGTGGCTAGTTTAAAAAGTGAGAAAGGGAGAAATATTTTTATTTAAATCATCTCCCACACTAAAAACAAAAACAAACAAACAAACAAAAACAAAAACAAAAAAACGCATATTTTTAGAAATATTTTATTTGAAAAAAAAAAGAAGCTTGAGATTTAAAAACAAAGGAGAAAAAATGACAATTTTAATTAAAGTTCTTTTCTTTTTTTCTGCAATGAGATTTGAGATTTTAAAAAATATCCAAAAATTCTACTTGTATCCTTTTCAGTTAGTTTTGAGGTTAGTTTTCTAACCTCAATTCACCCAAACTCTTATCAAAATAGGAGACGGAGAAGTGTCTTGATTAAAGGGTGCAAATCTCTTCACTGGGAGAAAGTATTGGGTACTAAATGACTCTAATCTGGCAGAGAAAGGCATAATAAAAACCAATGGCTGGAAGCTGAAGCCAGACAAATTCAAATTAAAAGATAGATTTTGTAACAGAAAGGACAATTAACTATTGGAACAATGTGCTAGCAGGTGTGCTGGAACCTCCATCCCCAAGTCTTCAGGTCAGCACTGGATTCCTTTCCAGAAGGTCTGCTTTAGCAGGTACAATTTATGGACCTGAATGCCAGAATAATGGGCTGAAATCACAACTCAGAGCAGAGCATTATTGACTGAAATTGGTGCATCTACATCTGAATAAATGGGGAATTAATTTTTGATGAGAGAACTTGAGAGATCAGAGTTGAAAGGATACACTAGGTGTCACATTAAAGAAACATTCTTCACTTCCCCCTGATCTCTTTTTAAAGCATAAGGGTGAGAAATGGCCCCAGTCTAACAAGAAGTCTCGAGACTAGTTAAGTTTGTGTATGCTGCCACAAATATTAGTGCATGAAGAAGCAAGTTCATTAGGAAAGGTTTGTGTAACTTGACAAAATCTCATCAAGTCAGATGTGTGAGAACTTCACTTTTGATCTATGTGAATAAAAAAAAATCCATGAAGCCATTCTTGTTAATTTATTCTAAGTGTTATGTTGATAGCTGTACTAAATCTTTACTGGAAACATCAATGAATAGATAAATAAGGTAGAAAAATAAATAGGAATTGAAGGAGTATTGTTAAGCAATAGGAATTGCTTTAAAGCAAGGCCTGGACTCATCCAATTTGCCTTGTTATGACTTCTGCTTAAGAGAAATACTGGATTCATCTCCTTTCATGTCACTCTGAGCTCTCTCCTGACATCTGCCAGGTCTTCAGTGCTTCTGACTCAGCCTCTTGTGCTCACCTGAAATTGGGTTTCTCCTCTGTCCCTGACTGACTCCATCTCCCCCTGTGTCCCTGGATCGTTTCTGCTGTCTTCTGCAGTCTGATCATTACTGTCAGCCTCTGAGAAGGACTCAGGAAGAGCCCTTGAGAAGCTGTCACCTGCAAGGACAACGCCTCTGCTCTCACTGAGGAACTGAAATGTGTTCAGGAGGCAGGGTCTAGGTAAGCTTTCTGGCCCCAGACCCTGTGGGTGGTTTTCAAAGATGTGCAAATTACTGTACAAGTGACAATCCGCATCCAAAACAATCACATAACCATCATACTGAGAGCTCCAAATCCAAATCCCTCATGCCTTACTGGTATCCAGTTGTGCTGGACTGGACTGGGTGTGATTTGTTTTTACCACCATGCTCCAGAGCTTGGACTGAAGAGTTTTGTAGGACAACTTTAGAATTTCCCTAAGTGAATGAGCAGAGGCTCAGAGCTGTACTTAACCAACTGGCTAGACTTACTCTGGTAACTCCAGGGGAAGGGATAACTCCTTGACTATTGTGTAATCTGCTTATTTCTGTGAAATTGTACATGGATTATTGTTGCTGTGAAATTCATGTACAGCAAGCTGCTCTGGAAACTTTGATGAGCAAGAGCAGATATTGAAATGCAACAAGGGTGCACAAAGGCTGCAGTGAGAACAGAATTAAAAGTCTTGATGCCTTCATAACCTCTGCCAAAGCCATTGTGCAAACACCTACAATGTAAGATACAACCTCCTTTTCCCAGTGCCTGTGAAGGACAGGACTGAAAAAAAACATTTTGATTTGCAGGGGTCATTCCAGTAGCCAGTGTTAGGCTATTCTGATGCAATTAAAAGACTCTTGTTAATTACTGTGACTTCTTTACAATCATAGGATGTACACATTTGAACCCCAAAGGGTCCTCTCCAGAGAATAACCTTTATTTGCTTGATTGCTTCCGTTCAGTTAATTCTGCCTAATTACTATTTTCTTCCTATTAGATCCTAATTATGTACAGTATTTTCATTATAAAGTGTAATGTTTCCCAGAGAACTATGTCAATTACACAGACAATATTACCGGAGGTCTCATTTACTTCATTAAACCAGAGAGCAGACTCTCTTCTGATTAAAACTGCAGTTGGAGGTACAGACATAGTAATGTCCTACTCCTGTAATGTAGATATTAGAACTGATCAGACAATGATTAGAAAAAAAAATATGATTAATATATTTAAGTGAATAAAAATGCCTTTCTGACTGCTGATACTTTTGAAATCTGATTATTTATTCCATCTGACTGTCTTTGCAGGAAAGTCCAAAGTTTTAAGAATCTTACTATGATTTAATATTGTGTAAAGCATGAATAAATATTGTGTAACGAGAGATCAAAAGATTTGCAAATTTAGTCTCATTAGAATAACTGTGTGAGTACATAGCAATACTTGCAAGTACTGAGAGGAATAGAGAAAATTTAAGCACACTTATTCTTTTCTCTCCTAGAAAATCAGTCAATCTTCCATCAAATGGTAGTAGAAAGAGCATTGATATGAAAGGGAATACATTTTGATATAATATGTAACTAGCATATGGAAGTCATTGCCACAGGAGCTCGACTAAGCCAAATCATCTGGTTCACGAGGGGATGGCAACTTTGCGTTTCCAAGCACAGTAACTCTCTCATTCGAGTCAGTAAAATTAACCAGCAGCTTATAATAAGTTGATAGTGTTCATGTTTTGCTGTGTGACATCGGAGTGTTGTCTCCTTGGAGCCCCAGCATTAATCCCCGTCTGTAAATCGGGGGTACCATTTCTCTCGCTACCTCTTCTTGGTGTCAGGTCTAGTGCATTAATGGCTTAAAATTCACAGATCCTGTTCAGATCATCACATGATGAAGGAGCCATCTACAGCAAATGAAAAATATCATTCTCATGCAAAGGCTGCAGGTAATAACATTACATCGTAATTCAGTAGACTGTGCAACTCCAGCGTTACTCAGTGTATAATCATATAAGCATCTTGCACACACTTGGCACTTCATAAATAATAAATAATAATATTAATAATACAACTGCTGGCACAGTAACTTTCAATAATAACTAGATTTTTAAAAAGTGACAGAGCCAAATGGGATACCCAACATGCCCTGTGTTCACCAGAGCTTTACAAGCCTTTCAGGAGAGTATTCAGAAATCCCGTTCCAGTCTGAAAGGAAGCTTGTGCAGAGCTCGAGATGTGAGCACGAAGAAATTGGAAGCTCAGGAACCCTAGACAAAGCAATCAGGGACCACATTAAGGTACCCGTAGGTCACAGACCTACAGAAAGCATGGACTCAAGAGATCTCAGGAGCTTCCCCAGTCTGCTCCCACACATAATGCAAAATCAACGAGACTGTTCCCCTTCCAGACTTTGATTTAACCATATTTGATGGTTAAATCTGAATTTGATGGTTAAATTGTCTTTGATTTAACCAAAGACTTTCCTTGGTGGGTTTCAACAGTGTCCTCAAGCAATCTGTTCCAGTGCTTCCTTTCCCTGAATGAAAAAAAAAAAAAGCTTTTCCTAAGATCTAACATAAACATCTCTGCTGCAATTTAAGCTCAGTACTTCATGCCTTTTATCTTTTATATTATTTATGTCTTCTATATTATTCCTTTAACTTTTCTGCTAAGGAACCCCAAGTCCTGCTGTCTTTCTTTTTTTTTTTTTTTTTTTTTTTTTTAATAATTCTTACCTTTGCCAAATCTCAGTTCTTGATTCTCTCCATTTTGGCCACATTTCCCCTAAATGTGGTGCCAAATCTAAGCATAGTTCTCCAGCTCAGATGTCACCAGTACTCAGTCTATTAGAGAGACCATTTATGTATTCAGGAATATTATGATTTATGTATTCCAGATTATTCTTTTGAACATTAGTATAAGTTATACACACTTTTTTGTTTCTTAAGCACTTAACATTTTTTTCCTATAATTTTCCCCATTTTGAGATTTAAAATAATACTTTTCTTTGGCATAATTTTGTTAGCTGACAAATACAGATGTGACTTTTTCACTGTTAAGTAAATAAAAAGTGTTGTTGTGTCAACAAAGAGTTCTTTAGCAAGTGAGTTTTTATACCTTCGGAAATGAACAACTAGCATGGTCCCAGATCTTTCAGAAAATGAAAAAGCAAGGAAAGAAGAGGCAAAAATAAGTGGAATTCACAAGAAAATTTATGATTTTTATTTCCTATAAGCATTTTTTCTCTTTGAAGGTTTAACTGGCTCTTATTCTTCTTGATTGGATTATTGACAGAAGTTTAATGCAGCTAGATATTATCTCACTGACATTCAAATTCCTAAATCCACTAGGATTTTTGATTATCCTAGTCCTTCTATTCAGGTTAGCAAGCTCACCTCTAAATGATAACAGGGCAATAGAGCATTGTGCAACGAGATACAACTAAATGCAACAAATTGTGGGATTTCATCCTGTCAGAAGAAGAATGGAAGTGCTGCGTGGTCACTGTAATACAGATAGGGAATGATTTGTGAGTTCAGCAACATGCATCAAGGATTTTGCAAAACTCTGAATTGGGTGTGAGGTGGTAGGAAATACTTCTGTGTATTTTATTTTTTTAATGATAACTCACTGGATCTCGGAGCCCACCCTCCACTCTCTTCAAGTTAGTCTAGGAGTAAGAGCAACAGATTTGGCTTACATTTCCAGCAAGAGAAGTGATACAAGACCAAGCAACTCAGCAGCTGGTCAAGTCCTGGGCAAGCACATGGTGATGCTCCAGTGATGGTGCAGCGGAGCTACACACCACCATGGCGGACTCTTCAGGGGCTGGCCTCATGCCAGCCAGGAACAAGATACCGTGTCTCTTGCTGCAGTTCATTACCTAAGTTTATGGAAGCTTTATGGACCATTACAAAGATCTGATGTGGATTTTAAATACTAAGCAACATGGGGTACTCTAGTGTCTTTATGGTCATCTTTGCCTTGTTTCAATGAAATGTTTGAAAAGGGAAAGTTAGGCCCCCTGCCAAAGCACTGTGAAAGCCAGAAAAAACAAGTGGATTAACAGATACGCTCTCAGTGTCAAGTGAGTCAGTGGTACTTCTAGTGGGAATGGATAGATGCCCACATATCTTTTCTTGCTTAAAAGCTTTATACTACTCCTTAAACACATTAAACAAATATCAGGCATCCTTAAACTTCACGATCTTCTCTTGCGTCATCAGTCCTGCCATCCATCAGTCAAAAATGCAAAACTTTTCATCAAGCATTTATCTCTGCCAGTTCACTTCTCAGCTCTGAAAAGCACACGACTGGTCTCCAAGTCTTTGGTGGATGTTCTGCTGGTAGAAAATTGGCTCCATGGAAGGGTAAATGGAGTTATCAAGGAGCATACGGGTGGCCAGATGGAGAGATGTAAACACAGAGGAAAAGCTGGATGAAGAATAAGGCTGAAGGATTGTGTGGATAGATGGACAGTGATTCACTATGGACAGATGGAAACTGAAGCTGTTTGGAAAACAGAATTTCTGTTCAACAGTGACGCATTGGAATTTGTTTCCATTCAGAATGAAAAAACAGTCAATACACTGGCATTTTTTAACAAAATGGAAATGTTTCTCCCCCCTCCCAAAATAGTTTCAAACAAATACATAGTTTAAAGAATTTTAAACTTAGCAATGTAATACGAAATATTTTTGGACTTTTGAAATGCTAGATATATATATATATATAAAAGAAACATGATTAATATTCTCTAGGATATAAAGGTTGCCATGAAATAGAAAGCTGAAGCTTAATGTGACACCTTGGACAGGAACGAGACACTTATTATATTAAAAATAAACAAACAAAAAAGAAAATAAATGTATTAAAAATAAACTTTTTAAATAAAAATACCTTGTTTTTCAATGTAAAGGAAATAGAAAATAATAATAGTTCCATTCCTAATCACTGCATCCTCCTCTAAATTATTCATGATATTAATAGTCTGTCAAGTATGGTGGAGGTCTTGAAAATGGACAGAAGGTGAAATGGTGGAAAGGTGTCAAAGATTTATTTCTGAAAGTGTTGAAATTGTCCCCATTGCAGACAGTGACAATTCTTAGAGACCTCAATAGGACCAGCTGGGAGTTTGCTCCAAGCTGGCAGTGTCTAATGGAAAACCATAAGTCACCCCAGCCTGTCCCAGGATGGGGGGAAGGCTTCCAGAGCAGCTATCACACACACTTTGGTGCCAGGCTTTCCAGATGATGTTCCTGAACATCCCTGCACTCCAATTTACAGCTTTGTGGAGAGGCCAAGCCAGACTTTGTCTGCCAGGGAGTTTGTTTGACTTGACTTTTCCTTTCTGTAGGCACATCCTTTGCGATTCTCCTAAAACATACCCCTTGCATGCGAGTGGTTGTTTTGTGCACAGGAGTCTGATGGGCTAAGTTCTGCTTCCAGCTGCCAAATTGTTAAATGATCAATGAATAATAAATCACCCCCCGAACTGTGCCCATGTTCTGCTGTCACAGGTGATACAGTGCACTCTGTCCTTGAGATGTAGCTCATTGTTCAGAGGAAAGAGGCAAAACCAGCAAGGACCCAACACCAGCCTGTGAAGAAGCAGGAAAATGACAAATTTCTCCTGTATTGCCATTGTTTTGGAGCCCTTCTGCAGCAAATCCAGATATCTTCCCTTCAAAACAAAACTGCCCAGAGACATGGTTGTCCACATAACAGGAAAAAAAAAAAGCAACTCCAAAGCAAAATAATTGTACAAAGAAACAGAGCCCCAGAGGTGTGGTGGAAGGTCTGGAGAGTGAGTGCAGGTCTGTGTGCCTCCAACAAAATGGGCACTTTATAAGATGGAGCTGGTAGGACATGACAGCTTCAGCTCTCTTATGATTTGCTCATTTCTGCAGGAATCACACTGTTTTTTCTTCTAGTACCCCTTCTTAATTTGGTACAGAAGGAAAAAAAAAAAAAAGCCTTTTTTTTAATTAAAAAAAAAAAAAAGTCAACAAGGCTTTAACGCAGAGGGAGGAGCACTTAGAGAACAGCTGGGGGGCCTGAGGAGAAGACCATGGAGTTGTATATGAGGAGAGGGGGATCCTGAAACCACCTCCCAGATCAGCTTTCCATTTACAGTTTTTCATCGATCCCTTGCAAGAGGCAGCTAGCTGGTGTGATTGCCCAAGAAGGAGGGCACATGAGCAGGAAACCTGTGCCTTGATGCTGAATTTTGGTGAAGGTTTGTTGTTGTTTTTTTTTTTTTCCCATGCCGAGAGGGGCCCACAAACATCCTCTGCCGCATCACATTCTGCAGCAGGACTTGTTGCATATTCTAATTCCCGCTGGCTCCCTGATTTAGTGCTACAGCTAATGCTTTTGATGTCAGCCTGAGTGAGATAGAAAGGTTTAAAAATTCATAGCTGACCTTTCCCTGACACGTTTAGTTTCCGTTAGGCAAGCGCTGCATGGCAGGTCCGGGGGAGGGGAGGGCAGTTTTTTAGCCTGAATTGCCTTTTTCTTAAAACAAGAGAAAGCATTAGGGGTGTAGGGGGAGTTAGTGTTTCAGTTCTGTACGGGAGAATTAAACTGAGGGAGAAAGGCCTCAAAAGCAGAGGACAGGCTTATGAAAAATATATACCTTTACCAAAGAAAGATGGAATACAAATTGGATCCCTTTTAAAAATATGGCTTTAAAACAGATGTTTTAAAGGGTGGGAGGGGGGGATGAGAAGAGAGGGAGGGGGGAAAGCGAGGGGAAAAAAATGTCTCTTAAATGTGTTCAGAACATTTCTGCAGCCTGCAGAGCTGGGATTGTTTATTAGAAGATAAGATAGTGAAAAATGTATTTTGCAGAAAGAAAATAGTAAAGCTGGTTTCCCAGCAGATAAGAAGCCAAATTTCTATTTTATGCTCAATTGAATGATTCAGTTACATTATCTAGGAGGCAGCAGTGAAATAACACCCTTCGGAAATGAGACTCTGAGGATGGGAGGCTCGGAGATGGCAGCAGCAGGGCCCTTGCCCAGCAGCTCCAGCCCCGAGACCCAGAACACCCCCGTGGCACAGCCCTCCCTTGAGAGCCACATCCCAGGGAGCTGCTGAGCATGTGTAACGCTCCAAAGCTGCAAAGATGCAGGATTGGTGCTTGTGTCTTCATGCGATCCGCTGGCACGAAGCACTGCTGTTTTGTAAGCAATGCTTGGGGTGGCTCCTTCCTTCCTCGCCACTACGCGGCCTGTCCCGGACCATAGCACAAATGAATCAGCAGGGAAAGAGCATGGAGCCGAGCAGGGCCAGCTGCTGTCCATGTCTCTGCGGGAGAACTGCAGGGCCCGGAGTGGTGGCAGGATCACGCTGCTTTTCTCTCTGCAGTGCCTTGCCATTTCCCTAGTCTGCTATCCACAGAGGCAGCTACTGTATTGTGCGGGGGAATTAACGTGACATATGCCAGGACATGTGTTTTTGCAGTTTTACAATGAGTTCTGCAGCTTTTGGGATTCTCCTCAGAGCTCCAGCTTCAGAAAAAAAAAGGAAAGAGGAAAAAAGGAAAAGGGAAAAAGGAAGTGGAACTTATTTAGCATTCTAGCAGTGAACATCATCCTGTTTATATAAAACAAGCACCCTTTATAGTCTCGAAATCCAATAAAGAAATTGGTATTGTTATTTTAAAATAAAAACTCCGCCAAGTAAGCCCAAGAAACATCCCCAACTTTTTTTACCCCAGGATTCTTAAATGACAGACTCTCCTGTTTTGATTGCTCAGGGTTGACAATATTATTTGCTGTGGTCCTTAGGAGACTTTGCTTTTGTTTTTCTTTCCCTTAATATAAATGTCATTCCTTCTTAAAGCTTATGGCTCCCTCTGTAAATGAAGAAACAAACGAAGCATGTGGCACATTAGTGCCAATCTTTTCCTTGCACTAGAGGATCTGGCTTACAACAGTGGTTACTGTGTCCTTGATAAGTCCATTTTTTATTTACTGAGCCATTTAATTCATGATTTATGAATTGTATAGGCCTGTCCACACTGATCATCCAAAGAGAAAGCCACTATTAAAGGACAAAGCAGCTCTCTGCAAGTTTTTACAGTCTTTGTCATGGGCAATCTGAGGTGCTAACAGAACCTGCATCAGGCTCGGAGCTGATGTATGGGTTCAGGTGTTAGGTGTACAGCCTGGAGTATGTAAAATCGAACTCCTGCATTAGGGATTATGGGGGAGAATGTTTTTCTGGGTGAGACCAAGGTGTGATGACAGCTGTGTCCACAATGTAGTGAGGGAGATGGCAATGGGCCTCTCTTCTTCAACATGATGATTTTCAGTGGCCTGTTTGGATGACTAATGATCGTAGTCCAGGTACAAGTGGGCAGATAGATCACATTAATTGACTTATAATGACATCTTGTATCATGACATGATTTGGAAAGCTAAGAACTGAATGCCACGGGGGAAAAAAACTATTTACTGAGCAGAAAGTGTCTGTCTTTGTAGAGGCTTGTTTCACCAGAAATAAGATGGTGATTTAAAGAATGAACCAGATAAAGTATTCCTTCTTAACCAACAGATTTGAATATGCCTTGAGGGTCTGCATTTGATTACTTGTATAATATTATGCTTTATTATGCAATTTACAGCTAAAGGTTCCGATTAAGACTGAATTGCCACCGCAGTAGGTAAGCATTGATTAGACACATGACAAGGAAGTCCTTGCTCCAGCCTTAATTTTTGAGAAAGGATTAAAAAAAAAAAAAAAAAAAGATCTTCAAGTTCATTGAGTGGCTGACTGGGGACTGGAACCCAATTTCTGTACTCTAAATCACAGCACTTACTAAAACTTCCTTGTCATTTTCAATACCGAGTTTCCTTTCAACAACACTCCTATGTATCAGTTTGATCCACGATTTTGACAACAACATGTCAAAACAAGTCCTTCTGAAAAGGTCTGATGGAATTTTCACTTCTACTTTTAGGATATATTTCAATAGTGCCGAACTTTCCATTTCCACATTGTATTTTTTCATTATAGTATAACATAAAATGGTGAGCTGATAAAGTTGAGGAGATATGCCAGACATTTTAATCTTGCTTAATGGCTTAATTATTTTTTGATATGAAAATCTGAAAGTTTAGTTGTACGGATGGTTTAAAAATTGTTGACTTCCAACATAATGAGCAGGCTTGGTGTTGGCCTCCTGCACCACTTCCCTGAGCCAGTTTTCCTCTTTTAAGGCCATATGATAATAAAGGGACCTGATGGATTATACTGTCACTCTGACTGCTTTCCTCTCACTGTTAAAGAGCTAGAAATATTTATCTTTTCCTTTTCCAAAACTAGCAATAAAAATTTTAAGTCTTGACCTCTGTTGGCCGAATTTTCAGAAGAAATTCCAAAATGAGGGAGTATTTAGAGAAAGAAAATCTCCTAAGGGGAAGAGAGATTAAGAATTAGAGAGATTATTTATAGCTTGCATCCTGCTGTGGATAAAACAGCACTGCAGTGCTCGGAAACTCAGTAATTGTAAAACCACTGCCCTGTTCCTTGGGAACCCCATACAGCATCTGAGGTGGTCAGAAGAGCAAAGGTAATGCCTTTTAGATTTACAGCACACCTCTGCCTTTTTCTTTTTTCTTTTTTTTTTTTTTTTTCTTAGCGCAATGAGGCCTTTGTCCATTTCTGGGACTCCAGAGCACTACAACCACACATAAAATAAACTATATTTTGAGTCTGTTAATTTTTTCACCTCTGGGGTAAAGGCTGGTCTAGCTTGTTAGAGAAAGCTGTTGTGTGCTGTAAAAAATAATTGATACATAACTTTGTGAATAACCGTCACAAACTCCCTCATTGCGTTTTGTGATTTAACCTCTTGGGAAAATCACTCACAGTGTGAAATGCATCCCAAAAATCAGGGACGAAGGTTTTTGAAAGACAGTATGTGAGTGAAAGTCTTGCCCTTCCTGAGTATGTTCTGATGAGTCCATTCAAGTATTTGTCTAAGCACAGCATCAAAGCAGATACAGACCTTACTGAAAATAGTACCCCTGGGCAGATGGAGAAGACTTGTGCCTGTTTCCATTGTGCAGAGTGGGATGTGGGTATGCAGATACACGCAAAGTTGCTGCTGGCAAGAGGTGACAGCAATAGAGGACTCTGAGCTAGTGTTGAAGATGATTTAAGTGTAAGGGTTGCTAAAGGTGTAGACTGTTCAAAAAACAACATACTTGACTATTCAGAGAAGGAATATGCAAGAGCTTTTGAATTCTTTTTTTGAAACAAATGCATGATTTCCATTGACCTACATGTTACCAGATCTCTTTTGGTATATTTGCCATCACTAGTAATGACTGAAAGACTTTGACATCTGATGGAGGCTCAGGAGTCCAGAGCACTGTGAAGAGAAAATGGATTTTCTGTCCTATAAGAAAATTGGATATTTTGATATCTGTTTTTCTCAGGAACTCAACTAAAAATGAAAAACAACAAGAACAAAAAAAAAAAAAAAAAAAAAAAAAAAAGGATATCTTTTTATAGAATGAAAAGTTCCTGGTCACTGTAGCTGACAAATGACGTTGTATGCTGAACTTTGCTTCAAAAGGGCAGCTGTCCGAGGTGCGGGAAGCTTGGCTAAGACATCCCAGTCCCATGTGCTTCTGTAATAAAAGTTTGATCCAGAAGAGATGTAAAAAAGATAGTTTATTGCAAGTGAATCTAAGTGGCATCTCTAGTCAAAGGCTAAAATCTGTTGTGGGGTGTCATATGTGGAAACCCCCCTTGAAAATCCCTGATTAACTCTGTGAGGAACCAGAGAATTCCACTGACAGGGGCCATCAGTCCTCTGTCCCACATCACAGCTAAACTTAATGAAAATAAAATACAGAAACAACAACAACAACAAAAACAACAACCTTCTAGATTATTCCAGGACATTTTGGTCCTCATTTGCCTTGTGAGCACAAAAGGAAAGAAAAAGCGGGCTGCCCAGCTGCTCTGTTCTCAGAATCGTCATCACCCTTACTGGTGGTTGTGGGATCGCTGTACCAAGGTTGTCACCACTGGAAAGGTTCAGGACAGAGTAATATGTCTGAGTGGCCATGAGCCAGTCTGCCTTGTCATTTATACAACTGCTTTCTCCCTTTATCTAATTTATTTTCCCTTTCTTAAGATTCTCCTTCTAGAGAAACAAACTACTGGTGGGAATGGGAAGTCTAAATAGCTTTCAGGCCTTTTTTTTTTTTTTTTTTTTCTTTCTGTAGTGTACACATTTCACCTTCCTGTGCTTAAGTGCAATGCCACTGCATTACTTTCACTCCATGGAATCATGGAGCAGGATGTTTGTGCCTCTGTGTCATTCATGACATTATATCAAACAGCTCTGAGCAGGACTTTCTTGTGCTCTGCTGACACAGATAGGGTGAAGTTCATATAAATCTCAGGCATTATTTTGGGAGACTTTCACATCCCCTTAACTATGAACATGGCTGTGTTCATTTTTTTGGCTCATACTCAGAACTAGCTTCCCCCACAGAGCTGCGGTGGTATGACAGGACTCGCACTGAAGCAGCAGACGGCAGGGCTGGGCATAGGGACTTTGGCACTGTTTTATCCTCCAGACTCTTCTGTACTATTATCTGTTGGGGTTGCAAATAAAATATTGATTCACACAAACAAGGGCTTGATGTGGGCCAAAGAACAGAAAGAGATTGTAGCTTGGCTTGAAACTGGGAAACAAACTCTTCCAAACTGAACAGGCACAGTAGCAGTTAATGAAAGGTTGAAAAAAAAAAAAAAAAAAAAAAAAGCCATTTCTCTTCACATTTTGTTTTGTTTTGTTAATCAGTAAAAGAGTCATTGTTTCTCCAGGCCTGTGGGGACTAAAGTAAAAGCCCCTGAGATGATTACATTGGATATGAGCTAAAGTATCTTTCCAAGAGATAAAAAATGTCTGGCTGACTAATAACTATGAGACAACAAAAAGAGAGAGAGGGAAGAGAAGAGAGAAAATGTAATGCAGTCAGAGTCACAGAGGTCTGCTGCGGGAGCATTTTAACATGCGCACAGTCTTCCCCACCACACGCACACAACTATCTCTTTAATGTGCCTGTTTCTCTCACTCGCTTTGTAAAAATACTGCCATGAAAGTGGGAGAGTTTATTTATAGAGAGAGCACAAGAAAACAAATGTTTCATTCACTGAACTCTAACCTCTTTCGATATTAATGTGGGTGATAAATTTGTTGGCTAAAGGCAGGAGATAAACGAACTGCATTTAGCCACCAAATTACATTCCTTGCTATTCTTCTGTGAGAAGAGCCAGGGAAATGCTGGCCACTGGTTTTTTTGTGTGGCACCGCACCTAGCGCATTATGAGAAATACCAGTGACTAATAAGAGCAGCTCGTCAAACAGATATTTTATTCCCACAGTACCCTAAGAAGAAACCTAAATTTCCTTCAGAAAGGATGCCTAGACTTGGGTTTACCTCTGCAGGCTGATCTGCATCCTGCAGCTACCTGGAACCCTATAGACAGCAATCACACTCCATACACTCCTCCTGCCTGGATGAGATTTCAGGCTCTGCCTGTGACAATCACAATGGAACTAGTCAAACAGTATTTGCCAGGTAATTTATTCAGTTGATGTTATAGTATTTTGATAGCATTATTTGCCAATTTTCTCCTCCTTCTTCCTCCATTACATACCTAGTTTATAGAACTGGTGAGACAATTTGCAAATAAGTTTAATAGATCAGATTCACAGCACTTTACAAACAAAATATTATAGGAGTAATTCCCATGCTTCTAAATTGGAAAGTCAGCAACAACTAGATGTGAAAAGCTTTCTCATTTCCATTCCTCCATTCCAGTGCCTGGTCGAAGGTATGAGCAGGTTTCCTGGAAGACTGTTATTTCTAGTGTGCAGATTAAAACTTACAAAAATCTTCAGGGTTTGTTCTATAAATTTTAAACTTGCTGGAAAAATGATACTAAGTTATATACTTCATTCATTTTTTTTTTTTCTTTTTTCTACAAAATATTTAGTACATTGCCACCACAGCTGCATGAGTGAATGTGTGCCTTCTGAAAAGTTGAAGGGATGATTGTCTTATATAGCAGGCCTTATTATATGTATTATGTCTTATATTTGTAGCTGACAGTGATAGGCAATTCACTGGGAATATCTGAATCTAGGACGAGGTGAACTGAACTTTTTAGTCCTGCTGCAACTGATTTCACTCTCCTAGGCAGAATTTGCCTCTCCACAATGGCTGCTCTTTGACTTGTGTGCCATTTTGGATCTGCTGGGAGGCTTTGACCAGGGTCATCTATCTTTACCTACAGACATACACCCAAAGAACAGGGTATTCACATTCTTTCCTAGGAATGGGTATTGGGAGTTCATTTGTCTGTTTTAGCTAAGTATAGAACAAAAAATAAATATACAAAGAAAACAAAACCAATCTTTTCCCATCCTCCTAGGAATTTTCCCAACCCAAACTTTCAGATTTGCTTGCTGAATGGACCAGAAATTGATTGAGGTTGGGGGAGAATGCCTCTTTGGTACAATTTCCATATGATGGGAGTCTACAAACCCAGATTTTCTTATGCATCTTCAGAAAGCTCTTTCTCCCTCTGTGATGGTCCGTCTACACTCAGTCACACTGTAAGTTAAAAGAAAGGTACATTAAGCCACTCCAAGCTGCAGGCTGCATGGCTAGCCTGCTGCCTGTAGTCAGCTAGCATAGATAAAATTACTGTGTCTGGGCTTCTGCACAGACATTCCTTCTTACCACAAACAAGACCATTCATTGACTTCTAATTTTATTTTATTTTATTCAACTGACTTGGTAGTGAAATGGAGTTTAATGAGGGAAGATCTAACTGTCTGAGACTGATGACTTTAATGGTGTTAATGAATCCCATACAACTTATGCATAAAATAGACTACTTATCAAGGTCATTGTATATTTGCTTTAGTGAAGCAACAAAAGTATCAATCTTTTCTATAAACCCAGCAGATTATATAAAGCCAAGTAAGTATTTAAAACCTAGCTTAGAAATATGAAAAGGGCACATTTGTTCCAGGTTCTCAAATGATTCTTTAGAATTAGCAGATGATTTAGTGACATTAACCTTGAAAGGCCCCAAATCTATCCAGCAAATCTAAAAGGAATGGAACCGATTTCTCTGGATTGGCGAGGTATAAAATTACATCGTCAGTGTATAATAGCTGAAACTCTCTTATTGATGATTAACCACATTTATTAACAGAAGGCTATAATCCCAAGATGATATTTGTACAATGACTGAGATACAATACAGAGCTTTCTAAAGGACCAGATCATGAAATTCACCAAAGGTCACCATGAAACCCCAAAGAAATTAGAGCATCAGTCTTAGAAGAAATAGGCAGAACTATTGGCCTTTCTATCTAGTGCAAAACAATTCTGACTGGTTCCTCTAGAAATTTCCTTATTTTTAATATAACTTATTGCAAATTTAGACCCAGGCTTTAATTGTGCAGGAGCTTTCAGCTAGTAGTATAACTAATACTGCTGTAAACTTCCAGGCTAGGAAGAGAACCGTGGGTGAGCCTTGGTAAGAAGATGATCTAGTGAGGTTCATTGCTATATGAGCTCTCTGTGGAGGGACTATACAAAGAGACCATTGTTGCCATCACTGTTCATCATGGTAGGCCTTAAACAATACATAAAAACCTGATTTACTGAAAATGTATGGAGAGGTGATTGGGGGAATGAACCATTTGGAAGGAACTGCTGGAGAATGAAAACGAGAAGTACTTTTACCCCAAGTGGAGTTTCATGATGGGTTAATTTTCAGGCCAAGCAGCTTCCTGTACCTGCTGCCGCGAAAAGCAAAGCATGTGCTGAGCACCAGGAATCTCTACAAAAATTTCAGGATACTAGCAACCATAGTCCAGCTTTTTTGTAAAATTTTAATTTAAAAAAAAATTATTTTTTTTTTTTTTTTTTTTTTTTTTTTTTTTTCCTGCTTGTTTAAATCCACCTTCAATTTCAAATTAAACTCAAGACTTCTCAGTAATCCCCATGTTAATCTTTCCATAGCATTGCTGTAGTTTGGTCAATAACTGCCATGTTCCATCTCAGAGGTAGTGGTATTTTGGTGTTATGGTGCCTGTCTTTGTGTGTGTTGTCTATAAATCACTCTTGCATTTCTTAGAACAGAAAATTATTTTTGAATGCAAAGATAAAACCATCATTAAAACACAAGGATGTCCAGGCCACCTACCTAGAGAACATATACAATGCTACAAAACTACTTCTCCCTTTCCACTCTCTTTCCCTCTCAACCTGCATGAAATTACTAAGGCAGAAAGGAGAGAATTTGTCCTGAATTTTAAATAACATTCCATTTAAAAATGCTGGGGTTAACAGTGTCAGCAAGAAACTCTGCTTTGGTTTTCGGAGCTGAGGGAGAAATGCAGTCCAACTTACAAGGTGTAAAATAATAATAATAGTAAAAAAAAATTAAAGAAATCTAGTACTAAGCTATTCTCTTGAAAATCATTTGAAAAGGGCAAAGTATTGGAATTTGAGACAATAGGAAGAAAAATGATCTTGGTTTAGAAAGTCTGCTTGCATTCTAATGAGAGAGGCTATTCTTGGAAAAACAGGCACCTTTACTGCACTCTCTCAGTAGAAGATGGTACGTCAGGAATAGATATCATATTCCCTCTGAGTTCTTCATGTTGGACAGACAAAAATTATAGCCATTGACTGTAGTGAACGGAGCTACCTCCATAAAACAAGTCTATTAGAGCTGAAACTGGCTTTCCTCTTTCAAAAGTATTGTGAAGAATTTGAAATGTTTTCCTCTCTTGAATTAAGACAAGAAGCTGACATCTTTAAAACCTTTGCAAACCTATAATCTGAAGAAATATTTCACTTTGAAAAATTGCAAGTGTTTTCATCTGGTATTTGAACAGCTCCCTCCCCTCCATAATTAAATAGTTAAAAGGTAGCATAACTCTTTGTATATTGTAAAATTACAAGATTAATAATTCTGCACCAATTTAAAAATGGAAAGTCATCCTGAACTGGAAAATTGGCATTTTTCAGAGAAAATGTCAGAACAAAATGTTTTGACAACTCTGAAACTTAAAAAATATGGAGTTGAGGAGCAAGTCAAAATTGTTTTCCAGCTTGCAAAGTTCTACTATCCTAAAATAAAATGTTTTGGTAACAAAACAAAACAAAATAAAAACAAAAAACCACCTGTTCTAGAGCTGGTTGTGATTTCTATGTGCTCCTCAGTGACACCCAGGCTTATCAGATAATCTGAAGACCTCCTTCCTTACGTAGGAGGTATTTACAAGACTATCTTCATCCACATCTTCCTTCTGATTTCCTGTATTTGGTTGTGGATGGGTCAGTCTGAGAAATGCTTCCAGCAAAGAATAAACCAATCCTACTACTGGGAACATCCACCTTCACATCTACTTTTCATATCAGACCTGATGCTCCCTCATCTTGAGTACAAGCTTGGATACCACATGGTTCCTTCCCACAGACCCTCAGAGCACTGCTTCTCACCCCTGTAACCTCACTGCTGTGCCAGTGGTCCTTCGGACAGATGCATGGTCTGCAGGGTCTGGAGATGGGAGGATTTCTTCCTCTTCAGTGCATTGCTCTCTAGTTAAGGTGGGCCTTGACCACAAATAAAGTGATGTCAGGAACCTCCAAGAATGTTTGGAGCTGTGCACTTGGATTTTGTCTTGCTCTGGTTGCTCATGGCATAACCACAGATCCTCCCCATCCTTTCTCTCCACCTTGCCTTAGCAATAGGAGCTACACAGAAAGATCTTTCCCACAAACTTGTGCATCTCTCCCTGTAGATTAGTCAAAGGTGCAGATAAAGAGGGCTGAATGACTGAGTAAGGCTGCAAATGAACTCCCATTAGCTCTTGCTGTATATCTCTGGTGGAGGGGTTTGGTAAACAGTTAGCACTTATCTCTCTGCTCAGCATTTAGCTGATTTCCATAATGAGCTCCATTGAACTGAGAGGCCTCGAGGTGTCCCAAGGCTTCTGAGACGCAATGTGTTCTCTAAATCTGATTTATGTAAAGGTGAAGGCAATTGTGTTAACAAAGGAGAGGAACACGATCAACATGCAGTCTGCAGCGGCTGGAAGACAGCAGTGTCTGTGGCTGGCTCTCTCTGAGTGGGATGTGACAGCGGCTAGCCGCAGGCTGGGGCGGCGTTGAGATGCAGCCTTGGAAAACGCAGCCGGGAGGAAGACTGCATGTGTTTTATTTATTATTATCTTCATATTTTTTCTCTCTCCCCCTTCAGAACAGAGAAAAGCCGCAGCTCTGAGCCATGCAGCATCCATCTTAGAGGCGAGCGGAGGTGAGCCAGCGCAGGGTAAGCCCATTGATCGCGCAGTCCCCGCTGAGTCCCGGCGCTCGGTTCCAGGCTCAGCCCTATCTCCGCCTGGCAGGTTCGGCTGCAGAAACCTCGCTGTGGGCCTGAGCGCAATCTCAATTCCTCCTGCTCAGTCAGGCACAAAAGCCTGCAGACTCCAGCAGTCCCTTTTGTGGGCTGGAGTCTATCTGTCACAGCCATGAACAAAGAAAAGAACATTTGTACAGGTTTTTACAAAATCACTTATTTCTTTGCATCACCTCCGTGGGCCCCTGTTTCCATCCAGTGGCAACGGGCTCCATGTTTACAACCAGAGAGCCTTTCCAAGGTCACGTTCATCAGCAGTTACTTGGAGTCAGCTCTGAGATAGGTGCTCAGGAGCTTTGGGCCACAGTTTAGAGAAAACTATTAAACTACAAAATAATGTCACAAAGGAGAAAGTGGAAATCTTCTCATGTGATGGAATAGAAAAATTAAGGCTTGGGGGAAAAAAAAATGCAGGAAAAAGATGCTATCATTGGGAATAATTCTACTTTACATGTAATGGGAACTATATGACTCAGTGGAGCTTTTGCATGGCTGGATGCTTTAAGCAAGGATAATCATAAAGAGAACTGAGTAGAACATGAAGAAAAAAAAGGATCAAATACATATTTTTCTCATGGTAAATTAAGAGAAGATTGTAGGAGTGGAAATTCAGATGAGGCAAACGCAGTGGAATACCGTCATGACAGAACTAGCCAGCTGCCTCTGCTTTAATCCCTGCTTGCAGGGTGGAGATGACAATATGAGCATGTCTGTCTCTCAAGGAAAAGAGAGGTGTTTTTCTGCTAGTTTGCATTTAATTGTGTATTTTGCAGTTTCTTATAACAGCAGCTATTCTGCTAAACTTGTTTTAATATGCAACAAACACTAACCATATAAACAACACATCGGTCCTAAACCCTTATTATAATTCCCAGAACCACTTGCAAGCTTTCTGAAACCCATTATTATAATTATAATCAAGAATCACAGGACACTGTGATTTGTGCCAAAAATATATATACACTAAATTGTTTGTACAGGCCACAGAAAGGGACCGAGATAGAGAGAGATGCAGCTTCCATGCTGCTCAATTCAGGAGCAGTAACTCCTACCCCATTTATTTTTTTCTCCTTCGTTTTCCAATTTAACTTGTGGCTGCTGAGATCCGGGCTAATATTTGCTTTGTCCTCTATGCTCTCCTGTGGCCTTAATGCAGGGAACCTTGAGCTCTGCCTGTGTCTCCCGTGCCTCCACCTGCCCCAGGTGGGGCTCCCACCAGATCCCAAGCCGTGCCCTGGGTGAGGATCTGGGGTGCTGCAAGATGCAGTGCTCCGAGCACTGTGCTCATGGCAGAGGCTAGGAGCATCATGCTTCAGGGATGGCTGCAACAATGTTCAGCAGATGCAAAATGCAGGCAAACTTGGTGGGAAAAGCAAATGCAGCATGGAGCTTAGTTTTATTAGTCTTTTGCACACAGTTCCTCCCTCTTGAAACACTTTGTAATCAAAAGACACTGGAGTGGACTATTTTGAGCCCTGATTCTTCACACTAAGAGGTAATGCTGATTAAGTTGTGCCAGCACAAGGCACTGATACCGATATTCTTTCTGAGGACTGTCTCAGAGAAATACGAGTCCTGATTCTGAATTTACGTTAGAAAATGTGGGAAGTGACATCCCCGGGGTCAAGCTGCTGCCTGGGCACTGGAACAGATTTAATCTTCTCAGGTCTGTGCTTTGAGCAAACAGTTCTTCAGGGTTTCTTTTATGTATGCGTGTATACACATTTATATGTGCATGCATATATGTGCATGTGTGCACACTTATGCATTTATATACATTTATATAGGCATCAGAATGTGCACAGAGAAGATGGTGAAGCAGAGTACTCCACATGTGCTGAGGTAAGAGCAATGGTGTGCCAAATTTTTGCATTAGCAGAACCTCTGCCTATGCACGAGCCACCTCTGAGCACTTCAGGGCAAATAGTCTTTTAGAAGAGAAACCCTTAAGCTCAACATATTGTTTTCAGCCCAGAAACTGAGTGCAAAGGAGATATGGACAGATGCTGGAGCCAGGAATAGAAGCACCTTTCTGGTTCTACGGCAGTCTTTCTCCCAGGGACATGTTAACCAAGAGAGCTGCATCAGAGTCAGGTTATTGGTGGTCTCCCAGATGTTAGGAAGAGTTTTGACCCTGTGGTTGTACAGTCTGTACACTGAGAAACTGGGAGTAACCTATCACCAGGGTCAGGCCTGATCGCCAGGGAATGAGTACCAGTTAAGGTAACCATACTGAGGAGCACTGGTGGTCTTTAAATTCCTGTTGCTACAGTATGTCGTCAGATTCACTCGTAAGAGAAGACATGAGGACTCTGGCACATAACATTAGCTGAATTGCATCTCTTTTTCAGAACCAGCCAGAATGTGAAGTTATTTATTTCCTTAAAATGGTTGTTAAGAGATAGCTCGGCTCAGATTAGAAGACCATTTACACCCAAGGGTGTCTCAAAAGACACTGCAGAGGACAGAAAACAAGACAAGGCAGTCTGAGATCCCAGGGTACAGTAAATCACATCAGAGTTTTACATTTCTTCTCTCCAAATCTGTAAAGTAACACAGAAATCCATTGGCTCTTGAGGTTTCACTGGAGCCAGGCTGAATTACGCCAGCTGAGGATTTGGCTTTGTATGTTTAATGGTCACTGCCAACTAAAATTTGCACATGAAAAAAAAAAAAAAAAAAAAAAAAAAAAAAGCCCAGGCTGAATCTGAGCCAAGATGACCAAAAAGGTCATGAAGCTTTTAGAATTATTAACTCCTATTAGTATAATAATCCTTTTTATGACACCATAAAATTACATGGTGCCTTTCAGGACATAGATAAACTACATTCCCTGTGCGGAAGGGCCACCTCTCTCACAAAATGCATAGAATTGCCTATGTCTGTAAACCTCTGCCCTTCGTCCTCTCCAACCTCGGGACCTTATCTGTTGATTAAACCTTCTATGAGGAGAGTCCTTTAGCTCTGCAGCCTTGAATCTCCTCTCCACAGCTCCACCACAAAGGCTTCAAGGGATGTAGAGAGATCATACGTTCTTTCTGGTTTTAGTAGAATAAAAGTCTACTAAAAGTGGAAAAATTTACATTTCCTTTGTTGCACCTTTGGGCTACAACTGCTGCTTCTCTGTTCTACAGGGATGTGTGGGGTGTGGTGGTAGGATAGAAGTGGGCTCGTTCTGGGAAATTAGGACAGAGAACATTTTTGCACCTTGTTTTCCCATGAGGTGACTAGCTGATCTGAGGGATGCTGCAGAAAAATGGCATCAAGCTTATAATATCACAAAAATAGTGAGATTTTTCTACAGTCCCAAATTCTAGTGACTACAAGGAGGTTTGTAGGGTTGGAGTGGGTTAGAAAATCTCTTGAGGATGACAAAGAGAGTTGTGCCAGAGTATTTTATTGCTGGACAAACATAAAATGCACCTTCTAGGCAAGTGGCTCTTACCCACATACTGAACTCTGGAAGTCTTTAGAAATAAGACTTTTTCTTTCTTTCTTTCTTTTTTCTTTTTTTTTTTTTTTTTTTTTTTTTCCCCTCTAATCTTAAGAGGTAGACACAGATGGCATAGAAAGTGGAGTTTGTGTTAAAAATGACTAATCAATTCACTGAACATTAAAAATGAACCTGGAAAAGCATTAAAGTTTCCAGAGACCCAACCAGTCTATTTTTGCTGCTCTTGTGAGCTGTGTGAATAGAAAACATCTACTGATGTGCAGTCCTGCTGAGTCAGTGTGTGGGGGTCATATGATGTAATATGTAACCATTTGGTGAGAAATTCAGGCTAAAACTGGTTGATTTTTATTGTTGTTCTTATATATTTCATATCAAAATCATTACTTGAACATTGACTTCTGGGAAATTAATCTCTGTTTATGGAGACTTGTCAAGATTTTTGGATTACAAGCTAAAAACTTAGTTTGTGATGCAGAGGAGGAATGGAAAACAAAATTAATTTTCCATGAAATAGTTAAGAATATCCTAGCTTAAAACTACTAGTTACACACTTGCAGTATTTCCCCCCCCCCCCCCCCCCCGAAAACTCTTTTGCTTCTGATAATGTTAAAAAAAATGCCTTTTAATTCTTTGTTTCTTATCCCCTTCCTACCTACTCCCCATCATACTGATTTTATTCTGTATGGCAGATATTACTTGTTTCAATTTTTTAAAAAATCCAGTGGTTTAAAAACATAGAAAATAAAAATCTCAATTTGGCCAGGAATGCTGCTAAAGCAATAGCAATGATCCCACTATTGACTGACACACACTTACAGGCCTTGACATTGTCACATACTGAATGCTGAAATCTCAGATTCTGGCTGATACTGAAGTACAAGAAAAGGGGGTCTCATTGGCTTGGATTTTCTACCAACAGCTGAAAAGAAAAAAATAAATCAGTATGTGCTTAATGAAGATGAATAGATCCAGCGAAAATGAAATTTTCGTGTTTCTAGGGGTTTTAAAACAACACTGAGTAAAATCCTCCTAATAGCATAATTAAAAAAAATAGCATGTGGATATCAAATTAATCTGGGTTGTCATTGCATTGACTTCAATGGGCTTTGGGAGGGAGGGTTAACTTCAGGGAGAAGTCCTGTGTAAGGACCAATGTCAGTGGAAAGTGACCCTCAAAAACTGTGTTGGTTCTTGTGTGGGGTGAAAGCATCGTCACTCTGTAATCTCTTCTCCCACTGCACATATTGAGGGCAGGATGTTCAGCCACACAGCGAGGGAGCATTATGGGGACAGCATGTGCTGCAGGTGTACGGGACAACCTGGGCTGCAGGAGGTTCAGGAGGTATTGGAGCAGATTTGACTGCTCTGGTCACGGATTTTCCTAAAATATGGGCTATACAGAGTGATCTGTATGTCTTCTGCCTGCTCCAGGCATAACTGTAGGACAATGGAAAAGAGGAGCTGAATGTGCATGGAGGCAGATTTCTTATGAGCAAAAGCAAGTGGCAAGAACACAGGCTGCTTGGGTTCTGCCCCTTCACTCTGCCTTTGGTTTGTTGTGTAAAGATGTGGAAATCGCTTGATTTCAAAGTCCCTGTCTATATAACTGGGAATTAGACACTTGGTTCCACTTTTTGACATCTCTGGATTACAGGATCTTGTTGTGTCTTTGTTGTTGTTTTGGTCAACATGATAATCTCTCCACCTTCAGTTCAGAAGTGCAACCATTCTGCTGGACCAGAGACAGGACAGTATTTCTGCTGTAGAGTACTCTGCTCTAAATATTCCAGAAGAAAAATATATATTTTTTTCAATCAGATTTTCTTCTCTAACTGTGAAGTTGGAGTTCCAGCTAGTTGTCATACACCAGTACTTCGAAGATCTGAGGAGAGGAGCCCAGGTGTGTGCCGTGCTGAGATCACTTCCAGGTCCAAGGTGGAGTGTAGGTAAACAAGGCGGCAGTGAGATCCTGTTGCAGAAATTTGGGATCCAAACTCCCAGGTAGCTGGGAAGCTGCACAAATACAACTCCCAATCTCTGCAGCACACACTGTCTAGCTCAGTGAGTAGAGGGAGCTGGAGAATAGAGCTGAGACCATCTCTGGGTGTGGTTTGATCCAGTTTCTGGCAGCAGTTAGTTCTTGAAGAGCCTCTCCATCTTCCTGAAGGATTGTCCTAGAGAAAGCAGTTCTTGCTGTTGCCTGACAGAGCAAGTTGTATAAGGTCAAGCTCACAAGATATATGGCAGCGTGAGGGGGGGCTCAGCTTCCATAGTGTTATGGCACAAGGAACCATTCTTCCATTACAGGGAGATCTATAAGGAATCACTGTCATTAATGAACTCCATTAAATGCAATACATGTGGGAAAAATTGCAGTTTGATTTAGTTTAGCAACATGGAGATATTGGCAAGATAATCACATAAAAGTGACACCTTTTATGGCCAAGCTCTTTGATTTTATGTCAGTGAGTTTCAATTTCACATTTTTATGTTCATATATAGGTCCTTGTTCTAATGTATGCATTAGCTGGCATAAAGGTTAAATAGATTGTTTTAGCATTTTGGGATACAGATTGTGGATATGCACAAATCTTCAATGAGCTGCATGAGTTATTTTGGGTAGGTAAGGACTGTGAGAAGGGAGCAGGAATTACTCATTTGACTGGGTCCCATCTTTTTTTTTTTTTTTTAAAAAAAAGGAAAAGGAACAATCAGGAAAAAGAAAAAAAAAAGGTATTATATATGTGCAATGTGCTTTGAAAAGCAGACCTTCAGGCTTCCCAAGTACTGTCAGAAGGAGCAGATGGTGTGGGTCACCCTGCTTCATGAAATGCTTCAAATCTGAATATTTATTTTTAAATGAAAAAAAAAAAAAAAAAATCCATTCCTTGTGAGGCAGATTGTGATCTCCCTTACATCAGCAAAACTGTCTGAAGAAGGGATTGACACTGGATTGATACAGAGAGTCACAGAATACTGGAGCAGCTGAGACCATAACCTGACCCCCTGTGGAGAAAGCCAGTCTCAAGGTCTGGCTCCATGGTTAAGCAGCTAAAACTCCTGTTTTGTTCCAGTGTTTCCAACAATATCATTGTTAAATAAATAAATAAATAAATGGATGAATCCTACTTAAGAAGGTACTCAGCGTAGCTGCTGAGTCTCCTGTAATAGGTACAGGTAATTAGGAATAACTTCATTGGTGTCTATTTGAGATTTCTAAAAACATTTCAGGTTTCCCTGTAGCGTGAAGCAGCTGACAGGAGTTTGCTGTCATAGACCTTCCTGATAGACACTATTCCTTTTCATCATATTTAGCCTGGGCCAAGCAGATACCTGGCTGAAGTCATATTTCAAAATTTCTTAAATCACCTTGGTACATTTAATCCCTCAATTCATCTTTTCTTTATATGTCCCTAGTCCCTCTTCCCCCCTCCTCCCCATCTCCTTGCTCTTTACTGAGAGGTCTTTGAAAGACTAATATTACAAGTCTGGATTCCAATAGATATATATATATATTATCACCTTTTCTGCTTTTTAGCTACATCTGAAAATCTTTTGCCACTATCGGTCCCAGATTCTGGATAGATTACTCTTCAGTTCATGAAGGGAATTCAAGTTGTCTCTTTAAATCTTTCTCCTCTCCCCTACCTCACATGCTTCCAACACCTCTCTGTCTTTTCATTTCACCTCATTTAAATATTCAGCCCAATTTCAAAGCTTAATAATGATGAATAAGATTGAGATTAGGATTTAATAAGAGTGTTAAGGAAAGATCTGTCATTCCGATGGCTGTAGGTCTTGGCTGAAATTGAATTGGCATCCAGCCTTTGAGCATTCATGGAGTGAGTCTGCCTGCTAGTTCCTGTAAAGGTTTTCTTCAGGAGAACAGGAAAGGTTTTCTATACTCAGCCCTGGTAAGGTGACTTGCTGCCTAGCTAATACTCTCCTCACAATCCTCTTTCTTGGCTAAAGGTCTCTTGAATCAGTGGGATCTCCACATGGACTGAGGTCTTCTTAGGCACGAGGTCTTGACTCTCTCCACTAGTGCACTGCACACCCAGCTATGACTTGAACAGCTGAATCAGTGCTTTTCTAGGATTTACATTCCTATCTTAGCACGGAGAAGAATCTCAGTGACAAAGCCTAAATCTATAACTACATTCAGTAAGACTGAGTCTGGTGTTGTAGCTTGGTCTGTGGGGAGGTGTAGCCATCAGATCAAAGCTCCAGGACGATGCATGTGTGATGGGTGCACTAAATTCCATTACTGCATTACAGACATCCATTAATACCATTAACTACATGCAGGATGAGCTGAGTGGGAGGTACTGCTGGGAGCTGCATATTAGGATCTGCAAATGGTGAGCTGAGCTAAGCAAAAGCTGGACCTGCATGTCCAGGAGTAACTTGGTGCCCAAGCAAAATGCTGAGACCTAAGAACACACATCCCAATGTGCTAATGTGCTAATGTAGTAAAGAGTGGTATTGAGGGAATGGGAGGATGCCAGGATTTCTCTGAGAAACTGCTTCCAAACTGAGTAAATTTTCTGTGCCCTTAGTAGAAGAGTCTGGCCACAGAAAGCCATTTACACTTTCTCTTAAGATAGATGGTTGGTTGTGTGTTCCCACAGCAAATCTCATGTTTGAGATCCCCCGAAAAGCACCCTGAAAACTTTGGTGCCTCTTTCTTCCCAAGGAGAAACCTTACGGATTGTGCAACCGATCTAATTTAAACACTTGTAAAATGTCTACAATGTCTGTTGTGCTTGGGCTCAAGATGCTGCACTAGTAACGGCGGCTCAAACTGTTTTGACAAGGGCTTGCTGAAGTGCCTGTTTGCCTTGTACACACAAGGCCCAAAGAGGCTTAAGGCTTCTAAAGTTTTAGGGACAGATTCCTGGTGGAAGAAAGCTGCTGAAGCTCTTTAGAAACCAGGGGACTTGCACCACTTTACTCCAGGCAAGGGTGTGGACCTTAGGGGTGCCCTAACTGCTGAAATTGCTCTGCAGTTTTAGGGAGTTTACAGTAAGCCTCTTAAACTGCTCTAAGGGCTTACAGTATCTTAAGCTTCTTAAATTATATTAAAAAAAAAAAAAAAAAAACTTACAGTATTTTGGCAGAATCTACAGTTTGGAAGGATTCAAGGTTAGAAAAAAAATCAAACTTGTCTTGTTTGACAGATATTATTGGGGATTAAATGTTTGATAAAATATTGTTTAAATAATTTTAAACTTTTAAATTATAAACTTACATATTTTGCCAGCACACATTAAAGTACTTGCTCGTGAACATATATAAATATATATAATAATAATAATAAACTGGAGGAAAATTATATAATTTGTAAACTCATAATTTCAGGTTTTATGTGTTATTAATTTTGCAACTACTCATCCAATTTTCTTCAAGCTTAAGCTAATTTTTATGTCACAACTATCTCTCCAAAATAAGACAGCTCAACATGGCCATCCTGCTCTACTACTGAGAAATCAGAGTAAATTTCCTGGTCAGAATGTATGAGGAAAGTACATTTTTTTCCAAACTTAAATAATTCAAAGAGGGATCTGCTGGCATTCCTGAAAATTAAATAACGAACAACAACAAAAAAGCCCTTTAGGCTGAGACCAAATTGAATAGTTTTCTTCATGCACAATTGAAAGGAGAGATTAAAAGAAAGAAATTGGAAACTTAATGTGACTACAGAGATGGTAATATGCCTACCCTCTCAAACTCATTAGCTACTAAATTTTAGTGATTCTTTGGGCATGATGATTTTTGTGACACATGACAAATATATCAGTCTTTTCTGTGTTTTGTTGTTATTCAAGCACTTTTAGAATATATTGGTAAAAGTGCTGCGTAACTGCCCTTACGTGCAGGCACACACAGAGTGGAATTTCTGCTTTCCTTCAAACTTCCATAATAAACTGCATCTCTCTTCTTCCCCATCTGCCTGTCATAAAAGTGTTTGAAGAAGAGGCATCAAGTCTTTCCCATGGAAATCTTGTGCCTCCTACAAGAAGGAGCTCTGGTTTTAACAGCACTGGTGTGATGTCTGGAGTCTGTCCACATGAACAAATGCGCACCATATGTGGTTGACAGCCACTTCTTTCTATTCCGGCAAAGCCAATTGATTTGAGTACACCAATTTTATATTGGCCTGTTGGGAGCCATCAGACGGTCCTTGATTTTGACAACTCAATCAGCAAGCAGGTTATGTTCCTACAGGGCAAAGGATAAAGTAGCTACTAACTTAAATCTTTAAGTGGAACTTGCACCAGACACAAGCTGAATCTTTTCTGAACCTTGATACACTGATTAATTTTTTTTTAAAACAAACACCTTCTGATTGTTTTGCAGCCTAGTGTTCAGTTATAGGAGTTGTCAACATGGTCAAAACCAGAAAGAGTCCTGGAAATTCAGTGTTCAAACAAACCTAGAAACTTGTTTGCCAAAAGAGAATGTGAATCTATCTCACCACTATTCTCTGTTTTCAGAGGAAAGGTGGAGGCAAGTTTCCTGGTGCTGCTTGAAACTTCAATATTCCAGTTTAGTTCCATGGACCAGAGAAGTTGTGTTATTTTTTGGCTGAAGCATCCGAAAGCCCAAGGGCTGCTGGTCAGTTAGCTGAACCTCTAAATGATTTGCCTTTGAAAAGTTCCTCTTTATGCCACACAGAAGAAAAGCCTGCATACAGATATAGTTCTTATATCCAAGCATTTTATTTTTTATTTTTTAATTATTTTGTGTTGTCTTTTCAGACTTGTGACACTTGTTGCATTCTTGCACTTTTGCTCTTCTTGCATATCCCTTTGGTGGATTCAGAGCCTTACAAAGTCTTTGCTGTGGCTGAAAGTCAGGGGAACATTACAAGCTCTGGACATCACTTACAGGGTTCTTATGATGCATTCTTGGTTGATTTTCTGCATTATTTCCACTTAGATCCCTGCAGCCAGGTCTTCCCTATGCATCTTGCAAGCCTCAGCACCCTCTCTAAGCACTTTTTTTTTGATTGCTTCATTACTCATCTATGACTGAAAATAACAGTAATTATGGGGGGAGAAGGGGAATTGTTTTGTGTTTATCATTATTATTTTGTGGATATTTTTGTAACATCT
The DNA here is from genome assembly GCF_011077185.1 of Oxyura jamaicensis. NCBI lineage: Eukaryota > Metazoa > Chordata > Aves > Anseriformes > Anatidae > Oxyura > Oxyura jamaicensis. The sequence goes on along the minus strand of NC_048909.1, from coordinate 4,655,017 downwards.
TTTAGAGATTAAGTTCAATTAGGAAACAGATGGCACCAAAATATCGTCAAACATTTCTGATGGGCAGCAAATTACTGACTTAATTATGTAAATAATTAAAATTTATATTTACACCTGATCATCCAAATGAGGGTGAAAATACGAATTTCAGGGCTTGTTATGATTGCTGGCTGGGTGTCAACCTGTGAGCAAGCCACTTCATTTTTTCAGCTTCAGATGTCTTTCTTAGATCCTGGAACAGTATAAAAAAAAAAAAAAAAAAAAAAAAGGAAAAAGGAGAAAGAAAGAATGTGTGAAGACTCCCAACTAAGTTTCTACCATGAAGGCATTCTCCTGTCTTTAAAAGGAATATTTGTGTTGGATGAGGGGATGTTGTCGTTATTAGCATGCTTACTGCAGTGACATCCAGAGGTACCAGATCAGATCGAGCTGGCCTTGTGCGAGAGGTTATACAGAGATATTGTGAGAGATGGTTCTTGCACTGAAGAGCTTATAGGGCAAATAAACAGGGCTGACAAGTAGTAAAAAAATAAAAAGAAAAGAAAAAAAAAAAGAGAGACTGAGAGGGAATCAGGCAGTTTTATTAACTTCTGTATTACAGATGCAGAACTGAGGCACAGAAAGATAAAATGTGTGATTCTCATTTGCACTAAATTTGCTTTCCACTACCCTGGCAGCATAAACGGGCCATGAAGTGGGTATATATTATATTTACACTCACTTTTCACTTCTCCTGTGATGTTAAAATGCATCAGCATTAGTGAATATCAAACCCAATATGATTTCTCTAAGATCACAGAGGAAATCGATGCCATTGAACCCACATTTCCTTAGTGCCACTTCAATGCCTTATTTACCTGATATTTTTTCACCCTTTCCTGGGCTGTAATCTTGTATGCACAGCTATACTTAATGCTATTGTTCCTCCTGGGGTTATTAAAACCTTTCTAAAGAACTGCTTTTCTGAGAACCCACAAGGAACCGGGAAAATGAGTCAACTTTTCCTTGTCTTTTTACCTTAGTTTCCCTCCCTAGACCATAATGGAGATGGAACTGGGAAAGCTGTGAGGTGCTGCTGTAGATTAGCAAGCTGACTTCTAACTTCGCAGTTTTCTAGTTGTCACTCCTCAGGTGTGAAGACTCTTGTGAGGTCTTTTGTTCTCCATGATGAAGCTGCTAAAAGCCTTCAGGAACAACAGTTTGTGTTGTCTCCATTATTCTATTACTAGCAAAGATAAGCCACTGGGGGGTTCAATTTGCCTTCAAAACCCTAACCCACCTCCATTTTTATGGGTATGCTTGCGGACACGGGTATGCTTCATTTAACCTGCCCCAGGGGGTAAAACCCTGGGAGTAACACAGATATAGTCCCATGGTTCTGATTCTGTGCCATCTTTGAAGGTCAAAATGGAGCTGTTGTGGTCCTCCATATCTTTTATGTTGTGGGTTCTGCAATATTAAGACTTTTATCTTAGCCCTATTTTATCAGCTCTGTTCTTCCATCCCTAATTTGGAGCCATTGGGGTTGGTGAGGGGAGAGGTGATAGGGAAGTCAGACAAATGCTTCTATTGATAGCCCTGTAATAAAAAGAGCTTTACTTTCCCTTCTGCAGATAGCAGTCAAAGGAGCTTTGCTTTTGATAAAATTAACCTTGGAGCCAGAAACAACAGAAGCTGCTATGATTTCATCAGCCCTTCTATCTGAGGAGACATGATCACTTACTAGCAATGAAAAGGGGCATGTCGCCTGCACAGACAACTAATGTAATAGGGTGAATTCTTCCCCTCAGTTCAGTGCAGTGGATCCCACCTCTAACAGTCTCTGTACAGTTTCCAAGCCTTGTCCTACCACAGGGATGGAGAGAGAAGAAGAAAAACATGATATTCATGTTGGATCATCAGAGATAATAAAAGCTGTGCATAGACCAGGTAACTCCCATTTCCATCTTCATGTGGACATGCTTAGACCTCATCTTGGCCCTCTACTCTCAACGCATTTGCTTTGCATGACATCTTTAACAAGACATTTGCTTGAAATCTGTGCACAGCTTAAAGCTACCCATGTGCTGAATTGTTAATTTGGTTCAGGGTCCAAAGGAATATTTGCCCAGGAGGACACTGCTTGGAGAGAAACTGGAAAGGTGATAGCCTTGTCTCTCTGACCATCCTCAGCACTGCTTGGAAGCCAGGGATGAATCTGCCTTCTCAATCTTGAAGCCATAGTGTTATCACAAGCTGATTTTACAGTTTAAGTGCTCCCCCAACCAGCCATTTATCAAATGTTTCCAAGCTCTAAATTCCTTATTTAATGTGTTAGTAACCACTTCGAAAAAGTACCTGTGCCCCATAATACTGAAGTACTTCACCATAAAATATAATGATTATGATTATGATCTGCATAAGCAAAGGCCATTGCTTGGTCTATGGTGATAGTATAAAGGGATTTGCCATACTTCTCCCTCCACTCAGAAATGTTCTTCTGTGCACCCAGAGCTGTTAACGCCACTCTAAGCTGTCACCACATGTGACTAAAATGACTCATAGACACAGATGTTATTCAAAGGCAGAAATAAAGCCTATTAATTCTTTTGAAGGCTGCTTCCCCATGTAGCCTGAAGACCATGCCTGCGTAGAGCATTGGTGCTGGACTGAAAACAGGATGCTCCTCAGGGCTGAGCTGGGCTCTGGGGGCTGTGGCACTTACAGAAAACTGTTAGGAAGGGCAGTGCTCCATGGTGTGCTCCTCTTTCCCTGCTGCCTCCTCCTCCTGGGACTGCTGCGGAGGCTTTTTGCAGTCTGTGTGTATGTAAGCTATGGAAACATCAACCAGACTGCTAGCTTCTGAGCCAGTAGGTGTACTGCGATATGTTAGAACTCATGCTGTAGGGTGTAATGTTTGGTCAGGCTAAGGGCTGTGCTCAGGGCCTTGCTGTCTCAGTGGACAGTGAGTTTAGATTGAGAAGGACAGCACACATTGTGCACCAGGGTGGCAGGAGAACCTGTGCAGTGTTTCTTTAACCTGTGCTTCTAAATGCCCATGTGCAACGGGCTCTCATCTAAGAAAGTTTTAGTGGAAGAAGCAGAGTCCAAGCAGAGTCATCAGCAGACAGAACAGGTCCCTGTTCCTGCTCAGCCTTGTCAGAAAACCTCCATCATCCCTCTGCCCTGGACAGATCCCACCATGCAAACCTAGCTAGCAGAAAAGGTTTGTCTGCTCCAAATTTGTGGGTCTCCTTTATCACCCATGACTACATACGGCCTTTGAAAGGATGGACAAAATGTTAGTCATCCACCTAGAAACTGTCTTCTCCCCTCTTGCTTTCTGCTGGAGCAGAGGGATGAGAGGGGCATTTGTATTCCCTGGGGTGGGGAGCTCTACAAAGCACTGCTGGAGGAGGCTTCCAAAGGGCTTCCAGGGGAAATCTCTGCCAATCCACTGCACTGTTGATTAGCAGAGCAGTTTAAGCAGCTAAGGGTAATATATCCTCAGCAGACAGCTGTAAATGTTCATTGTCAATATGTACAAATAAATATTTCAGGTGAAATAGACAAAGACATAATGGCTCATGCCTTCGCTCAAATACAGTGTGGTATTTCCTGCTTTATTCTATCTTTGGTTTGTACATCGGTATAATACTGATACAGCCCTGAAAAAGGGGCATCAGGATGTAACTGGGGAATAAAACTCCTCTGATTTTTCCCCAGCTCTTCTGCCCTAGCCATGTTCTGCTGCATGGCAGCATTAACTGATGATGAGAGTTTATTCAGAAAAAAAGAGTTTCTACTTCTGCCCTGACCATATGACCTCAAGCAAGTGACATTTGCTCTTTGGCACTTTCTTTCTTCCCTCCTATTGCTTCTCTTTTCTGGATTTATTTACTTATTTATTTATTTTTAAAGTGCCATCCACTTCGGATGCATCCAAAAATAAAGCCATGTCCAGTGCCAGTGGCTTTAATCTTTTTTTTTTTTTTTTTTTTTTTTTTTTTTAAAATAGAAATTAGGGTTTTTAAGCCACACACAGCCAATTGCTTACCTATTTGGTTTTGTTGTGGATTGAATAATTAGTCCTACTAACTCAGCAGGGGGCGTTGGAGATTCTCAAATTCACTTCCATTTTTCTTGCTCATTTTCAAAGGGAAAAGAAAAAGCCTTTTTCTGTATGGGTGAAAAAATGTTAATATCTTATTTGGTGTTTTACTACACAATTGAGGATTGAAATATGCAGCCACTTCACTGGTTTTAGAATCAAAGCATTCCCTCGATTATGTAGTAGTGTGTGAGAGAATTGAAATTTCCACACGCCCATTCACATCCTAATTGATTCTTCTAACCATAATGCAATTTTTTCCCCCTGTATCTTTTGGACAAAGCATTTACAGTGATATTGTTTTGCTGTAAGCCCACACTGTTAAGTCGTTTGGAGTGAGCTGTTGGTTGGAGAAAATCAACAGCAGTAACATTGTGCTGCTTATAAGGTGGGTTCCTGGGAGAGCAACAGCCTGGCTGCAGCTGCCTGGGCTTCTGGGCTAGTCGGAGCTTGGAAAGACTTATGAAGTCCTCAGATACCACCTGGCCAAATCTTTTTAGAGCAGAAAAGATGTCATCTCCTAGAAAACCATGATATATGGCAGCCCTCCTTGTAGGGTAGCAGCACAGTATTTTTAGGTCTACCATTTACTCCTGAGACAACTCACGCCTCCCTAAAAATATCATGCTTGAAAACAGGTTTTCAGATAATCCACGTCTCAGGCAACTCACATTTAAATGTAAGATGCGCAAAATTGGAGGCAGAGGCAGGAATGGGCTAAAACATGGGAGCTTTTGGGAAAGAAGGAACAAACCATGGTATATCAGGGCTCAGGAAGCTGTCAAACAGAAGGGGCTCTGAAAGCAGAGTGCAGTCATGGTGCTCTCACTCATGCATAGCAGACTACAGCAAAATTGCACGGTTTTGGTTGGACAGTTGGTTTAATAGCTAACCTGCTGTTATGTGGTGAGAGTATATTTAAATGCAATAAGGTACTCTGGAAAAAGATTTTTGGTTATAGTTCTGACTATAGAAATGTTGAGTTATTCATTAGTTCAGGAACCAGCATCTCTTCTATTTATATACACACACCTGTATCTGTATCTTTCTATATATGAACTGCCTTGCAATGGGTTTGATAAAAAAATGCCTGAGTCAGTTGAAGATTTATTAGAGATGTTATGGAATTGTCCTGCTTTCTCTAAACTACTTGTGAGACTGTTATGATTTTCACCTATATTTAAACAGCTTGACTGAAATAAATATGGCCTGATTTTCACCCTGGATGTTTTCTGTGCACAGCACTGGTCTTTGATGCATACACAAGATAGTAATTAATTTGCAGTTTCATTCACTAAGAGAGACATGAAATGAGAATGTCTCTAGATAGATAGCAATTACTGTTTTACAGCACACCACAAGATTTTTAAACGGAATGCCATCCCTTTATACAAATTGTTTTCCTAAAGATCAGAGTTGGCCCTTCTACCCTGCTATCTCTTTCTCTGGAGTTTGCCTGGAAAATCTCTTGTGTGATGGGAAGAGGAGGGCCTTGCAGAACGACAATCTGTGTCTTGCTGCACTCAAAGCATTTGTAAACAACTCACAGTGTTTGCTCAGAGGTGTTTATTTATTTATTTATTTATTTATTTTAATCCTGCTGTATTTCTGATGAATGCAATGAAATGTGAGGGAAATGAAGGTCTCCTAAGTACATTTTAATTTAGATGAAAAATTATACATTATTATGGCATGCTGGTGGTTGTTCTGACATAATTGATCGGGAGGGCCATCCACAAAGAACAGCAGGAAAGCTTGACATTGAGGAGACTATGAAAACTGAATTAACCATTTAAAAGAGTGATGGAAAGCAGCTGGATCCAGTGGCCTGGACTGGAAAAGAGAAAAACTGAATTTTGGTTCCAGTCGTGCCACTCTCTAGGGGAATCACATGTTTTTTTTCTGTGCCTTTGTTTTCCCTCAAGAAAATAACAAGGGAGATTTTTATTATTTCTTGAAGTGGCAAATATGAGACAAACATTGGAGAGAGACTTTTTGCTTCACAGCATCTAAAACATCAGTAATAACTCAGATGGGGGAAAATTCAGCTCCCCTTGTTCCCTATTCCAGCACGGTACCGGGTTGTGCTGCATCCATCGTCTAATCCTCTACAGCTTCTTGTCCAGGCTGGGAGCTGGATGGGTGATTGCAGTCCTGCAGCCTGCCCCAGTGCAAAGGCTGGAGCTGATGGCTTGGGTATTGCTGATTCTGAATCTCTGGGAGATGATGTGGAGAATCTCTTTAGGTTGAGGGGGTCTTGTACGGCAGCTCTCCTCCCAGTGCTTTACCAGGTGGGCATTCATGATGTGGAAGTGGAAGGAAAGTGGAAGGAAAGGATTTTTATACAATTGAAAAAGTGCTCACGTAAAATAACGGAGATATCCCTAATTAGTTTTGTCTTTACATCTGAAAGAAACTCTTGTATCATTGGCTATGCAAATGTGTGAAGAGAATAGTCCTCATTTGATGCTGCAGGACAAAATACATTTCTCGTTGCTATAGCCCATAATCCATATAACCAGTTACACACCAAGGGACAGCGAGTAACGTGCTCTGTCCTGACCACAAGAAACAATCAACATATACCCTGAAACATAAGCTTTGATTATCTTTAGGCCATAATTCTGTTTACTTGGCTTATGTTTATGCTATATGTTTATATTACTACACTTTTAACCTCCACTACCAGATTACATGGCAAAAATGCAGCAAAACGTAATGAAAATGAAACAAATAGCCTGTCCAACCCCTCACCCACCATTACTTCTCAGAAGAACAGTTAGTGTGTTCCCTAAGGTTTTCCACACACTTATGACGAATGATTTTCCATCCTTCTCTAGGATTTTCTTTTTTTGTTTTTCACAGATGTAATTATAATTCTTTTCATCTTCCCTGGAGAGACCATCTTATGTTATAAAGATAGTGTGAAATGGGAGACCTTACATGAAATGTTATTATTGTTACAATGTCATCTGTGTTACTGTTAATTCCCATCCACAATGTGAAAGCAGCCCCTGGTATATTCTGCTCCTCAGGTTTTTAACCATGAAATAGCAGTGATGGAGAAATGAGTGAATGGACTGGTGTTGGCAACTCCCAAACTGCAGGGATTACGGATTGCAACAGGCACTCAGAAGACCAAGCTCATCTTTACAGTGTCTGGTTATTCCAAATGCCACCCAAAAGGACAAGGTAAAGGGAGTGGGAAGGGGAGAAGGGAGTGTGAAGGGGAGAACAGAGGGGAAAATACTTGTTCCAAATTATTGCAACCAGGACTTTGCATCCACTGTGGATTTTTACTGTGGGCACAAGATGCTTACTCCTGAGATCTCTGTAACTTGTAAATTTGCATATTTATTTATTTATTTATTTATTTATTTATTTTTACAGAAGCTTGTGTGTTTGTCCTCAGGTTCCTTGTGAGTTTTTCAGGATTTTTTCAGATCTCAATAGGGTTTAAAAACCCTCAGAAATGAATCTTCATAGGGTATTTTGAGAGAGCGGTGTCACTGATGTATCAGATATTGTTAGGAATTGCAGAGATAGAAGCAAAAGTGAAAAATAATGGGAACTTGAGAGAAAAAGCTAGCTTTGGGAAGAGTTTTGGGCAAGTCATTCAGATTACTTTGAACTGCCTTCCCTGTGCTGCTGAAACACTCAGTGCTTATCTGCCTGCAGGAAATCCTGCGATCCAGAGGATGCTGTGAAATCAAAATGTTTCTTCGAAGTGTTTGTTAGGACAGAGGGGGATATATCTCACCTGGAATTGTGTAATCCAAGGCAATAGTCAGCTTTGGCTTATTCAGATCCTTATGAAATTTTTGCCATAAACCTTTTCTGAGCTGAGTTACAGGATGCATTTCTCTGACTGCAATGGATTTATGCTATCTCCAGAGAACCAGCTGAAAGTTCACACCCTACATGGTCCTCTTAGGTAAGAAAAAGAGACAGCACTGAAGAATATATTTTGAGACAATTTTGAAGAGAGCATTACTGAGTTCTGCCTAGTGCAGGCATTAGTACCTGCTCAATGGGTCTCAAAGCAAGCCCTTAAGTCTGAAGGCAACTCCAGCAACCTTGTGTAAAAATGTCCCATCTTGACATGAAATGATGGGGTTTTCACACTGCTGCCATTAAAGAGGGCTGGCAAAAAGGCTATGTATGTCTTACATTGTCAGAATAAGACTCAAATGGTCTTTATCCGATGCATGAGATGTATGCTGCTTGCTCTTCCCTAGGCTAAATGTCATCCCCATGAGAACAAATGCTCTGCCTCACCTCTGCATTTTATAACTGAATGCATGTATAATAATTACTTCTTTCAGACTGCAAGTGCCCAGTTTCCTTAAGTTCTCCTCATCAACATTAGTCTCCTAAACCTTTTTATTTATGAGTTCCTATGAGCTGCCTTTCTGTTCCTCCACCCTGTTTTTTGAAATATAGATGTGTATAATAAAGCACTGAGCTCCAGCTGAACACACTCTTCCAATTAAAGCCCTACCAGAGCACAGCTGAGTGGAATAATTGCCTTTCTTGTTTTACATAGAATACTCTATTAGCAGTTTGATCTGGGACTCAGCATTCACCCAGAATATTTGGTCTTTTCTTATTTTTTTTCATCCCTCAGCAGCACATGAAAAGACAGGTGTAGGCTCTGCCAGGCCAAGTCTCTGAGACTCCAACAAGTTGTTGGTAACAGGCAATGTGGTCTATCTGTTTCATCTTTTCCATTCCTCTTGTTTTTTGGAGAATTTTGCATCTGCTTATTTTATTGCCTTTACATCTTTATGCCCACAGAATGTATATTCTTTTTTTTCCTTGAGCCTTCCACTTAGTTGCAGCATAATGTGTAATGCAGTGCAGAAGATGAAAGCTGTTATCTGATTTGAGTTTAATGTTTGAAAGTCCTCAAGCTGGTTTATCTAAAGATACTCCCTGTATAATTGTATACTTAGAATTCAGCTGCAGTGTAATAGGGCAAGTGCTCTGTGTTCTGTCTGGAATTACAGAAAAGATACTATTTATTTTTAAGCAAATAGGTATGGGAAAAAAAGGGAAAAATATTACAACATAGGAAAATGTATTCAACCAAGTGTCAGAAAAACTACCCTGGGGTTTGATGTATGACGGAATTAGATTGGATTTAAGGGCAGTGAATAGGAGGAGAATCAGCAGTCTGGAGAGATGAGGATTAAAATTCAACAGTAATAGAAAGACTTTAGGCAGCTCTAATCAAGGAATCAACCCTTTTGGGCTAGGTGCTGTACATAAATGTGGTACAAAGTTTCAAAGTGATCATGGGATTTAAGTCTAGCTCCTGTATGTATTTCCCCTTAGATGCATTTTAAAGCCACTTTATTAATATAATGAAAGCAAATTACTTAAATGATTTGACTGGTTTCAGAGGATCTAAGTCAATCAACTCTAAGCGGAATTGTCATTGTGCTAGTTCAGGATCTATTAATATGATCTTCAAATCTCAGCCTGAACCTACTGTTGCTATGAAAAGTATTTACAGCCTCCAGCTCAAATACACAGAGAAAACATGGCACAGAAGTAAAACAAATAAATCATAAAGACAAAGAAAGAGGAGAACGGAAGCTCCACTATGTCATTTTATTGGGGGAACTGAAACACAGGGAGATTAATGGTTTCATTTGAAGCTACAGCACAGTCTGTGACAGGATCAGGAACAGAATCCAGGTCTGTTGTTGAAAATTGGATTTTTGATGAAAAACTTCACGCACTCTCTAAAATTAGGAAAATTTCACCTCACCTCTGCAAGAAGTACCTTCCAAGAGAGGTGGGAACTTGGAGTCAGAGGGAAGTGGGCTTTGAGCTCACATCAGCTTCTCTCTGCCTGTTTCACTTCATAAAGGGACTCATTCCAGCTCTGAATTTGGCAGCTAGCTGATGAAGCCGATACCTGAGGGCCAAAGCCAGAGTGGCAAGCCAGGAGGTATTCCACAAAAAGTTTCTATGAAGAGAATTATATTAAACTGCTGTGAAATTTTATTTATTTTTACTAGAGAACATCGGACCTTATTCAAATGATTTTTTTTTTATTATTATTTTTTTTTCGAGATTTAACATCTGCATTGATTAAGACCACTTCTCACATAAAACTGTGAAAGTCTCTTAATTTCACACTGGTCAATACTGAACCACCATCTTATGAAGATTTTACTAGAGGGAAGGAAAAGAAAAGAAAAAAAAAAAAAAAAAAAAAAAACTTTTTCAATAAGACTTTTGCAGCAGTTCGCTGGCAGCCGTGAAATGTCCTGGGGTATAATTAAGAAAAAACCCTCCGTGACATTTTGGGGGGAAAATATATATTCAACTCTGCTCACACCGTTCCAGAAAGGAAATTAATTCTACATAAAATGGTAGCCTCCTTAGACTTAGTAATGAGAACAACTGTCTGCTACAGAAAGACTGAAATAACAATGAGCATTGGTGCTATTTTAATAGAGCTGCCTTGCTATTCTGTTCTGGAGACAGGGAAAAAAAAATGGGGAGGGGGCTGAAAAGCTCCTGAACGGAAGAAGCCACACAAACCTCCATGGCTGGCATAGATCTCTACAGCCCTCATGGCAGCCCATTTCCTGCAGACGCAAAGAACAGACGAAGATCTGCCAGAAGAACTGCCCCCTGCTAAATGCTGAGCTGCTCTACAGCCTCTGCCACCAAACCCTGCTCTTGTGCTCTCTCACACTGCGTCATCCTGCCTTCCTTTGCATCCTCATTACAAAAAAACCTTCACCTCTACTTTGCCACAGCCAGTGGACACTGAAACATGCCTGTGTACGTGGGCACCGACATGTCTACACACACATATTTGCTCTCAGTGAATATTCGCTTTTTTTTTTTTTTTTTTTTTTCTGCAGAAATCACTTGACTGCTGAATAGTCACTGGGATTTTTTCATACACTTCTGTTTTGCAGCAGCAAGGGCATAAAGGTGCCAATGGAAAATTGCTTTGGTACCTTGAACTGTAAATGATGCTGTTTTCATGATTCATCAAATCCGTCTGAAGCAGAGGTGGCATGTCAGCAGGGCTAGGCAAAGTTTAGAACATAATAGGGCCCAAGAGGTGAGAGACATGTCTTTCATTTCAGTGGAGCATCTTTGAAGTGACTGCTGGAAATAATTAGGTTCCTTGATTTCCATTGCCATTTGGTGTTCTTCACGCTAATCAGAGTAACTGCGCATTTGCATGAACTGGAGGGAATAGAAGTATTTCTTATTAGAAAGAGCCTCTAACAAAGATAAAGGTCTCCTGGCTTCAGAATCCAATGTCCCTGCAATTCTACACCACACTTCATATCTGGCAAAAAAAATGAGGTGAAAAATGTATATTTAATATTTATTAAAGAGCCTCAGATCTTTATAATCTTTAAACTTTGGTCCTGTTAAGTATTCCAAACTCTTTTTATTTATTAATAAACGTTTCATTCTGTCTCTTCCAAAACCTGAATGAAGCTCTTAGGTCACACTGCCTGTGAGATGAATCACAGAGGGGAAAATGAATAAAATCAGATTTCTAATCACTTTGAAGGATTCTTTAAGGACTTTAGGGGTCCAGTGTTTAAAGAAGGGAGTGGGAGTTGTGATGTTTGACCTTTCCCTTCCAAACTCAGCATTAATTTATAGTTCTTTTATGATCCTGAGCACATCAGCTTCACCTCTCTGTATCTCATTTTATCTATATGTAGAATTAGAAGAGCAAAAATATGACCCTATTTTACAAAGGTGTTACAGGTCTTAATAAATTTCTGATATTAAAGTGCTGGGAAAGCTTTGCTTTATAAAATACAGGGTATGTTTTCAAAAGAGCTCAGCTTTTATTTAGGCACCTCTGCAGGAACCTGGGCATTGAGGGCATCTTATGTCCCGAGTCTTTGCAAATATCAGGTTATGAGAATCACAGCATTCTCTGTAGGAAGATGAGCTTTTAAAGCAGTCCAGATTTTCCTTATATGCCAAAATTGAAAGCAACCTCCTTTGAAAATCTGTCCCTAATTTGAGAAAATTGAATGTAGGGGAATCCAGCCCCGAGATCACTTGATCTTCTGAGTGAAAATAACTTGAAAAGGGACTTTTCATAGGCCTTTAAGTATATGGAGGACTCCTGTTCTCACTGAGGACAGTGGGAGTTTGGCCATGGATTTCTAAGGAGCCAGGGTGTTGTCTGCATGGGGCATTTTACGGAACAAGTTTTAACACTGACACTAGATGAGAAAACTTGGTGAGAAAGAGAGGGTAAGTAACATTTTTCTTGACAGTTAATGAGGCCTCCCTTGCTTTTGATTTACTTATTTCCTTCATGTACATAACTCTTGCTGTCAATAATTGTTTCTGAAAGATGATACTAAATGTTCGTTTCAATTATTTAAAGCTAAGAGAAAAAAAAAAAGAAAAAAAAAAAACAGAGTGACTGAAGGATTGAAATTCTGCTCCTGGTATCTGCAGAATACATTGTTCTTGCCCATTTCTGATGTCCTCCTTGTTTGCCTTATTCCAGCCTTTCCTGTGGTGTGGAATTGTCCAACTAGGGCAAATTTTGCAATGTATTTTTATCCCATGAACCTCCTGTGGCTCCTTGGCTGTAGTCAGGGAACTAGTCCTGCTGTCTTCAGAGCAATCTGAATGAAGTCTTCTCCACCGAAAGCTGGTACGAGGGCTTCTACCTCCTGCCACCCTCTCAGGACCACTCATGTAGCTGCTAACCCACTGAAGACTGTAGAACTTTTACAGACCAGACACAGCCAGCCTTCAGGAGGTTTGGGCACAAAAATCGATATTAGCTCGTTTTTTATTCTGGAGAATGCAATCCTTCTTAAAAAGAGGGTTTCTCAGCAATGCTCATCCAGGTCTCTCTCTCTTTCAATATATTGGAATCCACTGGAATTCACAGTTTCTCCACATTTTTACTGAATAAACATATGCCTTCAGGTTCCTTATAAGGTGGAGAAAACACTTCCAATGATCTTAAGTCTGTACTGGAGGATGAATGGAGGATTCTACAATCTATAGTAAGAATCCAGAGCTGTGAGATACATGAGCGTGTAGTAGAGTAGAGACAGAACTGCATACCATAAATGTGAGATTCATCTCATCTTGCTTTACTTTTGTAAAAATCTGTTTTTTCTAACTTAACTTTCTAAGACTCCTTTATAATCAATTGAGATATAGTTCTGCCAACAAGACCGTATAAAATGAATGGTACTTTAGAGTGGTCTGTCCATCTTTACATTAATACTAAAAAGAACCCAGACAACAACTTCTAACAATTCACATAAATTCAGGTTACTGAGGTGAAATGTGTTATGTGGTAACTGTAGCAATTGCCATCTTGTTTGACAATTTGTATGCTACATTACAGCATCTGTTTTCACCAAACCCATGTGCTGGTGGCTGACTCTGGGTGGCTGCCTTTTAAGCTCATTTAATGCTTATTCTGTGATGTTTCTTTGGAAATAAAAGGCCATCTTCTAGTCCATAATTAATCTCTTATCAGGCTTATATTTTATGGGAGAAGAAGCCATATATTGTCTTCAGATCCATTACGTGCAATGATTGCTGGAGGGAACCCTGTTTGGTTACCTGAAATCACCTATTTTTGATCTAAGATTTCTCCTTCCAAATTCAACTTGATCTACAGCTGACCCAAAAATGATGAATTAGTCACAGCTCTGGTTCTCCTGGTGCAGACAGATTTTGGAAAGAAGCAGTTCAGCCTAGACTGTGGCCATTTTTCAGTGTTTGAGTATTTGAATTCAGGAAGTGACCCCACCTTTTTTTTTTTTTTTTTTTTTTTTTTTGTGTTTGTGTGTGTGTGTTTTTTTTTTTTTTTTTGAGGTACAGAATGTCTGTGTAGATGCTGTTGCTTTCTGCTTGCTGCAGAGATGTACTCCAAAGTGGGACTTTCTGTGCTCTTCTGACTGTTCTTCTGAACTTGTCATGAATTCTTCATAGTGAGTGGCATATTGTCTTCCCAAATCCTATAATGGATGAGCAAACCTTCTCCAATAATCTTTGGCAGAACTGTCAATTTACTCTAGAAATATATCAGGACAGATAATAAAAATAAAGTTTCATTCAAAGCAGGAAAATTGTATGCAAAACATACCCTTTCCTTTCCACAACCTGAAAGTGAAAGAATACATTGCTCCAAACCACATTTCACAGTTTTATTTTCTTTTTACCCCAAGTTTCCAGACTCTCATGCAGTGACACTGAAATTTTAGGAGCATTGAAGTTGTTGCTAGTGAACTGCATGGGGCTGTCTTGAAAGCAGCGTCCGTTCACCAAGCAGCCTGAGGGAGAAAGCCTTCTCCTGCTAATTTTATTCGACTGAAGGTAGAACAAAAAACACAGTGAAAAGAGAACAAAGATTCTGAAGGTCCCTCCACATTTTCATCTGGAAACAAAACATTTATAAACTTTTGCTTTAATTCCCTTAGATCCTAGTTACAATTTTTGACTACTTTTTAAATGCAGAAAATGTAGCTAAATTCAAAGGCACAGTGGGAAAGAGACATAAGCCTAAACCATAGGGGTTATAGTTTCTAGTAAACAGTTCTCTTCTTGTCACCAGTGTAAAACGTCCATGGTTGAATTTAACCTGGTGGCTGCTTAAAGGCAATTAAGACCTTTTGATCTCTGTAAACTGATTCCTCAATTACTTACCATTTTGGAATTAAAGAGAGGGAAACAAAACAACTTTGTTAATTAAGTAGGAAAAATCCTTCTCTTGACCTGGGCAGGTGCTAGGATGTAGGCTTCTTCTGAACACCTGCAGGATGTCTTCAATAGATTTATGAGTTACAAGACTGATTTTCAACTGCTAAGGAGTGCAGTTTGATTTATCAAGGTGCATGATTCCCTTACCCCAGGGAATCTCATTTTCTTACAGGTGGATTTTTCTCTTTACAGGTAATGTTTTCTTGCTAAAAGACAGATTGCTGAAGACTGTTACATATCCCAGTGGAGAGAGGCATCATCAGGGTGGGCTGAAAATAATACTAAGATTAGGCATGTCTCTGACAAACTCGGTACAGGTCCCAGCTAACAGCAAGCTTTGTGGTTGACTGCACAATATGATTTTAATTCCCCATGAATGGAAGTTAAGTTTTTAGTTCTTGTGTACATGCATGCTGCTGGGGACCGGATGTTTCATGACTGGAAGATGTAAATTCAAGAACTGAGACTGGTTCAACATCAGCTTGCATTTTGGCCAGATTCATCTTTCTGAGAGAAGCAGGTTGTGTGGATATACTTCGGGAGGGAAGGTTATGTTAAATGCTCTGATCCACATCCATTTGCACTATCAAAGCTACACCGCTTTGATTTTGACCATGGGCTGTCCTGTTTTAGAGAAATAGAAGAGACCAAGTCAAATCATTAGCCACAGTTTGCTGAGGTCTTACCTCTCCCAGGACTATTTCTCACTTGGAAAGGAAGCCCTGAGCTGCTCTGATTTCTCAGTGGTTGCTCCCTATAACATAGATGCAATTCTTGCTCATTTGGGACTAGATCTTTGTGGACTTGCAGCAATGTAGCTTGGAGGGTCAACAACCTCCAGGTCTCAAGACAAAGGAACAACATGCATCATATTTTTCAATGCCTACACTGCCCGGTAATAATGAAAGACCTAAAGCTCTTTTCTTCCTCTGACCTATTTTGGGGGAAATTTGGATCCAAGGTGATGTGCATGGGAAATGCGTTTCCAAAATCAGAGAATACAGTTGTTCTTAAATGATGTGGGGTACTTAAAATGCAGGATAAAATTATATTCAGTGCAGGTGGCTTTCCTGAGGGGCTCACTTAGTCCTGTGATTGTGCTGTGGCTTCATAGCTGAGACTGTGCTTTTGCCCAGGGCGTGTGAGTGCTTACGGCATGTAACACACATGCACCTCGCCAGCTGAGATTAACTAAAAACCTGAAATTTCCTGTGGAAAGCAATGTGGCCAGCTGAGGGCAGACTTTGTACATGACCTAAATGTCCTCCTTCACTCACTCATGAATTTCATCCACAAAACTCCTCCATGAGATGGGGAAGTGCTATTGCCACCTCCTCACAGATGGGGAATGGAGACACAGAGAGACTCCCTGACTTGCCTAAAATCATAATTGCAGCTTGTGGGGATCAGAGGAGGCAGCAGCTGAAGAAGGAATTGATCACAAGCTTTTTGATAGCACTCTGATGATTAGAATAGCCTGCTTTATCTGGAGATAGGTGTAATTCCACTCTTTTTACCCAGCCTTTTGTCTGTCTTGTCTTCTGAGATAGCGGGCTCTTTAGAATAGGTACCATCTGATATTTTATATAGCACTTAGCAAAATATAGTCCCAATCTCACTGGGCCTCTGAGGCATTACCATAATCAGTGCATTAGGGGTCATTTTTTTCAGACAGAGATTTGAAAATAACTTTGAGTCGTCTTTTGTAATGAAAGTTTTCACTTGCCATTCTCTGGAGAAGAGGTGGAGAAGGGGAATTTACGTTTTCTCTCTCACCCATGCAGCGCTGCACATCTATACTGAATCTAGAAGAAGATGTAAATCCCCAGCTGCCCCAAAAGAAGTGCAGCCTTCTGGGTATTTTAGAGGAGAAAAAAAAAAATGTTTTGAAAGCGCCAAGATATTTAGCTTTGAAAATTAGCTACTCAGCAGGCCAGCATTAAAATTAATTTAATGGAGTGTAAAGTAACATACTTGACACTTTTTTGATCATTTTTCATAGACAGTGCTGACCAATGGATATAAATGCTTTCTCCGCCATGAGATTAGGACAAGAAAACTCACAAATTTACCGCTCCCACCCCATGGGGTTCTTTCCCTTTCAGGAGTCATTGTAATACATCAAATTTAAGTCTTTAGACATTAAACATTGGCATGAGCCTTTGCATATAATAAACCAACTTTTCAAAAACTGTTTCATTCACTGACACTGGAAATGTGTAAGGAATTTTCCTTTCAGATACACTGTAGAAGTTAATTAAGTTCACTCAGAGTTTATAGCAAGGATTCTCTAAAAAGTACAGAGGAATATTTATATCCTAGTCCAAAAATGCAACACGGTGAAACTTTTGATATGTTGATAAGCGATAAGAATGTCATTTGAGGTTTATTTTTTTAATAATAATTTAATTGTCATTGTAAAATGCCTCATAGTTGGGACAGATTAAATTGCCACAAAACCCATTACTGAAATTCATAACCCCCCATAAATGTAAAGTGTTTGCTGCTGTGCCATAAATAACTGCACTCATTCCAGGAAAATGAGGTACAGGAAATAAATTAACAAAATCCAAACACATAGGACATTAGGTTGCAACAATTTGCTGTAGAGGCTGCTGACGGGAATTCAGCTGAGCCCAGAGGAGAGTCAAATTCAATGTTTAATTATGGTCTCAGTAAATCATGCCCCCTCTGTGTGTTTTGCTATATTGACGTGGTTCAAAGATTATTTCAGAGTCCAGTTCAATAGCACTGGTAAAGTATGTACATTTCAGATGTCATTATACTTGAAAAGGTCTGAAGAGCACAATATTTCTCCAAAGACATGTAGGATCCACTCGTGGTTAAATGAAAGGAGGTAAATCAATTCGTGTTAGTCTCATGCAAAAGGCTCTGGGTCTGATTTTCCATCATTTGCACCTTGGGTGGTCAGTTTAACTTGGTCTTCGTGGGGGTGAAAATGCAGTAACATTTCAGAACTTTCCATCAGTTTAAATGACCACACAAGGCTCAGACCTCTGGCAAATAGAGCTTTTAGCTGGAGTGTGGCATCAGCCTGGGAAAGGAATCAGGTTACAATGATGCTTGTTGGAAAGAAGATGGGAAGGCTGGGGAGGGACATAGCGGGTGGGAAAAAGAGGTTTTAAACAACTTAATTGTCACACAGAAATGGCATCTGTAGTAAGCATATTGAACTGATAAACAATGCAGCTGCTACAGATTTCACACAGAGAAGTAAATGCCGTGGCCATATGCAATTCATTACCTGCGTTAATTAGGGAATAAAAAAAAAAAAAAGAAAGGGAAGAAATTCTAGGAAAAGGGGACAAATTGGATCACAAGAGCGAATGTGTGTCTGTGGACTGCACATCTGTCCTGTGCCAAAACCATGCACATGTTCCACTGCTCTCACTTCTGGCTAAGACAAGGAAGGTGCCAGCACCTTTCCTGCCCTTGGACAATGCACAGGGCCTGCCACTAAATTATTAGGATCTGCAGGAAAAAAAAAAAAAAAAAAAAAGAAAGACAAGAAAATAATGGGAAATGAATTTTCAAATGCCTGTTCTGGACACACTCCATTTTTCCCATTTTTCC
Organism: Oxyura jamaicensis; assembly: GCF_011077185.1. Classification (NCBI taxonomy): domain Eukaryota; kingdom Metazoa; phylum Chordata; class Aves; order Anseriformes; family Anatidae; genus Oxyura; species Oxyura jamaicensis. The sequence goes on along the minus strand of NC_048909.1, from coordinate 4,636,587 downwards.
AGCCACATGCCTCTCCACTGACCTGCAGTAAAACCCCACCAGTCTGAAGCAAAATAAAGCCTCTCCTTATGCTGCTTGGCTTACAGCACATCCACCAAAATGGGGCTGGTCCCTGGTTTTGAAGCTGAAAGACTCCAGCACTGATTACAGGCACCAAAGGCACTTTGGAGTATGGAGTGCTCCTGGGATGGGGCATTGCTGCTTTACAGCCAATTACCACCTGAACCCACCACCATGGGCTCCCTACAACATTTAACGAAAGCAGCAGGAGCCCACCTTGAAGAGACTTCGGATCTACTCCTGCAGACATGAAATACAACTAAAGATTCCTTATTAGCGAGCTGGAAAGTCACAGACAGCCCCTGAAAAATAAAAAGTTACAAAAAACTCTCAGCTTTTAGGTAGGATTTCATGTTAGTATTGTAAATTAATGTAAATGTCACTTTAAAAGAGAATACTGAATAAAAACCTAATAAAGCTGCACAGCACTGCAGGGGTGGTGAGTAAATTGAGGGAATATTTGATTAGATTTCAAATGCTGCTCTTTAATTTGTATGCTCTCACTTATTTCCCCCCTGCCCCTCCCCATGCTTTCCTCATCCATTATATCTGTTGGTGCACAGTGAATTTTGCAGCCCTACCTAAAAGGTCTCTTGCTGCTGAACGAAGCCCACATCAGCTGGCACTCAGGTGGTGACAGCTTCCTCCAGAGCCTGCCCCACGGCAGAGGGGGAGACAGGCTGATTCCCTTCCAGCTATGCTGTGCCTGTGCCTCTTAACCACACCAGCAATGAGATATTTTCAAGCCCGTGCCCTTCACGTGCTGGAAATTGTAGTGGATGCAGCCCGCCTCCCTGCAGCCACAGGGAGGGCAGGTCAGAAGAGGATGCTCCTGAAGGCAGCTGCATCTCCCTCCTTGCAGCAAAGCCCTAGTGAGATTAAGCAAGGCCGTTAGCTTTCAGGGGAAACTGTGTCAGTAAAGACCTGCAGAAATAAATGAAGCACAATCCCAAGATCAGGATGCTTCTGGATTAAATCAAATCAAGAGATGTTGGGAAATTGAATGAAGGGACTTAGTGAAAGCTCCTGTGTGTTGGCTATCTGTGGCTCCAGCAGTGCCAGTGCCCTGTTACTGGTATCAGTGTTATGGTCCAGGATCTGGGACAGCCCCCAGCAGCCTGATCATGTGGGCTCAGGGTTTCTTATCCTGACCACCAAAACTTTCCAGTGATTTGGGACCCTCTGGGATTACAGTGCCAAGAAAGGAATGCAAAGACTCCTTAGGGACGTGCTGTCCTGCCTTTAAAAGCTCTTATCCTGGCAGAGAACACTGCTGTGTTTTAGCAACAGCAACCCTGTTGTAGAGATAAAAATCTGAAATCTCTCTGGCCTTTAGCTACTTCTCTTTTGCCTCAGTGAACTGCTATTGTGGAATCACTGCCGCCGCAGACCGGGTTCCTCTGTGCCGGTCAGGCTCTTATCTTCCTTTCCTGAGCTTTGGCCAGACTTGCAGAAGAAATGTGCTTAAAGGCTCTCCTTCTGTCTCAGCCAGAGTGTTATCTTGGCATCACTGAGCCTTTGCTACTCTCTTCTCAGGTGGCGTCAGTCACGTCCTTGCAGTTTGAAGCTAGAAACTATCTCCTTCATCCCTCTACATATTATTTCTTGAGTTGAGCAAAGATTGACCTCTCTGTGTCCTTCCTATTCCCCTGCTGCTTAACAGACTGGCAGGAAGTGATGGACTCTCTGCTTTTCTCTTAGAGATCTGAGGGCCAGCCACAGTGTGTCAATCAGCCTGAGCTGTCTAGCTATCTGTTCATGCTTGCTCAGATAATAATACTAACAGCAACATGCTTGTGTTTCTCAGCCCCCTACCTCATAACATTTTCAACATTTTCAAATCCTTCCCTTCCAGGAAGGTAGGAAACAGTGGGATGGTGAAGATGAAACTAGTCAAGGTGCGGTTTCTTAGCAGTATTTCGTTATTCCCTACTATTTTCTTCCACCACCAGAAAGTGGTGAAGTAGCATGTAAGAGTGCCTTCAAAATCAGGCTGACAGTAAATAAAATTGCACCCTGATGAGTGGAAAAGCAAGCAAAGATGGAGGAAACTCCCATTAGGAAAATACTCGTTCTTAATGAGCCAGCAAACTTGCTTCCCTTTCTACCAGACAGTAACTGTGTGCCTCAATGCCTATGTGGGATTTTAGTTTTAGTGTTTGTTTCCATTGCTGTCTTAAATGCCTAGAGACAGATAAGAATGACAAGCAACATAAATTAATGATGCATGGGCTCTGTTCTGCTTGAGTGGGAGAAGAGATGGGAACAGGGAATGGGACAGCAATTGCTGCAGTGCAAAATTTGGCCATATGACACATCAGTTTTGCCTTATCAGACTGCTATAAGATCTGTGATAAGACAGTGATTCAGCTGAGCAAAGATGAGACTGACACTTTCCTTATGCTCTTACCCATACAAAGGAAACAACAGTTATCGGACACTACCAAGTGATCTGATTCTGTCCAGGAACATTACCAGTATTGCTAAAATAGTAGGTATTACACCTTTTTCCTCAAAATGTTATGTGGCATTGGTGATACCAGCCATTTGGCCATGACTCACTGTTTTACAGATCCTGTCCAAAAGCTAAATTTATAGCAAATCAAAAAGGGCCAGGACTCTCAGCTGAAACAGATTGAAGAGGAAACTTTTAATGAGTTTTTCTTGGAGATCATCAAATCATCAAAAGAAGCCTCAGAGAAATCAACTACAAGCACAAAACCTGGCTTTCCCTTTATGTTATTCTCTAAATGAGCATTTTGAGGAGTCACAAGGCTGTCTGAGGGGAGATCATTGAGGAACAGCAGAACCCAGCTCTTCTTCCCTCACACCTCAAAGGATGGAGCCATCTTTGCAGGATACCTGCACCTGTCCTTCTATTGCCCAGAGCTTTTACAAACTGTATGCTGCTTTTTCTTCTTTCTCACTCCCTTCACTCTGAAAACTCATCAATCAATCCAAATTGTTGCAACAACCTGTGGGAGGCCTCTAACCTTGTTGTCATTGATTTGAATAATGCAAATATTAATGAGTAGAAAACTCATTAAAAGAAGCACGAGAATTCTCTCTGACAATCCACCTTTGCTGTAATGCTGGGTGGGTCCTGCTACAAACAGGAAAAAAATGATCAAGCTTTTAATATTAGCTTCACTGGCATACTTATATGTGTTCTGCAGCCTAGATACTCTGTGTCATCCATGTGATCATATTTTTAAAAGACTGATTCTCTGTTTGCATGTTCTAGACAATACGTTTTGAAACTTATTAATCAGAAATTGTCCAACCTCTTTATGCTGAAGCATCAGTAAAACAATTACTTCAAGGCTAAACGAGGTCCACTGAAGAATCACTTGATTAAAGTGAGAAGTTATGATAAATAAATACTTCAAATATTTCATTATTGATGCTCCAGGGGGAAAACAGCTTTGATTAAGTCAAAGAAGGGGAAAAAATATTTCAGTTTGAATAAGTATGATGAACTGGTTTCTATGTTGGTGTAAATCAGCCTAACTCCAATGAATTCACTGTCTATGTCAGTTTGAGTGAGCTGAGTATTGGATATAGAGTATTTTTTCTCACTGGCTTCAATAGGGATATTGTCTAAAAGGGACTGGAAAGAAAATGTTTGCATGCCATTCTTAGCTCAGACATTTTCTTGTTATGTTCCTTTTTGGAGAACCCCTCTGCATCCCTCTCATTCAGGTACCCATACTTAATCTCAGGCTCATAAGATTTATATGTATCACAAGGTACTTGTGAATCTTAATGAGCAGTATTCAGGAAATGTCATTTCTTGAAAGTTGATGCCCAGGTGCAATGGATCATGCGGTACAGCAGAAGTATTTTCATTTCTTATTAACACTGTATAGAAGAGATAAGGAGCAATCATTAAATACAAACATTTATTTAAATGCAGAGTTTAGGTGCATGCTGTAAACACACAAAAGCCAAAACATTTCATAAGATGAAGGGTGAATATTTTGAAGCCCGGATGTTTCAGATCTCCAAATCCCAGTTTAGAGACCAAGCACATTGTGGCTTGAGTAACACATTGCCTATGCTGAGCACCCACAGACCCTTTTTTCATTTTGCGATTGTTGTCCTGGTACAGCTTCTCACACACAGTGCAATACAGCATCTGAGAGAAGTGGGGTAGCCAAGATGCAGAGTTTAATGGTTTGCCCATGAGACGCCAAAAGACTGCAAATGAGCCACATATTACCGCTGCACCTCTTGCTTGCCTTCTGACTCCTTGCCTGCTTTGCCTGTGCAGCAATCAAGCTCCTGGGAACAAGGACTGGGTCTTACAAGGTTTTGTTACGTGCCTGCTGGAACAGGGTCTCAGTCTTGGTGGGAACCTCTTGACATAGGTCATAGCAGAAACAACAAAAATACAGACAGAAAAAAAAAATGGGGAAATACAATTACAGGATATAACAACACAGGAAACTGTAATGCAAGACAGCAAGACATCTATAGGTTGGGAAAGAAACACTTCCCAGGGTATACTTCTGCAGCAAGTAAACTGGGGAAATAATTTGTTCACCTTTCCTGGTAGTGGAAGTGCATCATTGTCCCAAAATTGTGCTAAATCAAAGTGTTGGTCCTTTATACAGAGATAGCACTGCATAAAAGCAGACAAATGTATCTATATCAAGTGTAGGAAAATCAGTGAGTACTGGCAGTAATTGACAAAAAATTGCACAAAACATCAGAAGAATTTTTCAATGTCTGAATAAATTCAGCTTTTAATTTCATGCACAGATAACCTTAACGTGACTCGGTAACCATATATTTATTAAGAAGGTTGTTTATTCCCCTACAAAAATAAAACTGGAAGTGCCATCTGAAAATGAAATGATATTTTCAAGTTTCTTCTATGATTTTTCCCTTAGGAAGATATATATGAGACAGTTTCAAGTGGAGTGGGCTGAGAATTTTCAGATAAACAGATTTTAATCCAGAAAAAAAAAAAAAAAGCATAAATTAGTAGTTAAACTTCTGCTGAAACACAATCCCTTGAAGTTGGGGGAATCCTAAAAGGTCACCAGGAGTTTGGAGTGATACTTTTCAGGTTGAAAAATCAAATAAAAACAATTCAATTTTCTGGATACTTAATAAAATAAATCCCAGAAAAAAAAAAAAAAAAAAACCCTCTACCATATAATTTTAAATTATAATGAAGACATTTTCAAAATATTTTAAAGTCTCATTTAGTAAAAGGCCTTCCATTGCTTCTCAGAAGAATCAGGAAGCCTTTTTCTGTCTAACAGACACACACAGTAGCAATGTCACATAGTTGGTAAATCTGACAGAGAACAGAATTGACTGGAAAATGCTTTTTTTTTTTTTTTTTAAAAAAAAATATTATTAATTTGTTTGGTTTGTTTTTAAAGTATTAATTAATTACTGGAACCGTGGGATATGCATATACCATGGGATGTGGAGAATTTGCTATTTTTCTCTGGCTTTAACTCCAGCATGGATGTCTGTCTTGAGAGATGGTCTTAAGGTAGTTGCAATATCTACTACCACAGTACTGATAAGATGACTAAATCCCTTTCTATCAATGGAAGTTATGAATCTTCGGTGTTCTCTGTCTCAGGCAAATAAGGGCAAGGTCTGCGGTTTGGAACATAGCATCTAATGTCGGATTCAGTGGCTTTAGATATACGGAAATATCTCATGAGGATAATGATTTTATACAGAAGAAAATTAGTTTGACATCTGAAGTAGGTCTGTCTCCGTAACGGCTTGCGACCAATTATGTATTTTTTTTTCTCTATATAACCAGCGGTTACATACCATCAGTTAAAAATTTCACTAATGAAATAAAGCAGGAACAAAAAGTAGTCTGATCTCCAGTGTGTGCATGTCCCCAGTGAAATGCTTCATAAACCAGTGCCCATGCCTCCCAGCCACTCATGGATGCAATTTATAACAACCACCTTGGTGTACCTCACCCATTCCCAGTGTTAGTGGCTCACTCTGGGCCTTCCTTATCACAGTGCAAGCAACAGAAATGGTGTCCTGTGATGGGAGATTAGGATTCAGTATAGGACCGAGCTGCCCACGGTTCGGCCAAGCTAATTCTGGCTTTATTCCAAGGACTGTCTGCCAATACTTTCAGGGGTTCGAGGTCTCCCCTCCACCCCTTCGACTCAGCTGGGCCTTCCAGCGCTCCGTGGTTGTTGCCCCTGGCTATGTTTCTATTTTATTTGTAATCCTTTGAAAGCAATAGCCAGTTCTGGCAGATGAATTATATTCTGTCGAGAAGCAGCAGGGGATGGCTGGGACCGTCTCTTTCTCCCTCTCTCCCTGAATTCTAATTTAAAGAGAGGAAACAAGATTTCATTGAATTTTAACAAATTAACCATTAATCACTTATGAAAACCTCCTGATGAGGACATAGATCGCCTGGGTTATGAATGGGAACAGCTTCATTTTGCTGTGATTGCTAGACCAAGTTAATCCCCAGCTCTTTCTCTACCTCCATCGTGCTCCTCACCTTGTTCCCCGTCTCCCTCTTTGCTGCACGTGCCTGTCTTCTCTCCCCCACCTCCACCCAACACATATACCCTGCTCTCTCTTGTCCTCTTCCCTGGATGCACAGCCCCTGCTGAACTCGACTCTGAATCATTTTTGATGTCATGCTGAATATGGAAATTAAGGAAAAAACAATGTCTTCCGCTGGCTGTGCACTGTGAATATTTATGAGGGAGCCAGTGAGGAAGCTAAATAGGAGCTGCGAGCAAGCCAGCCAGCAAGGATGGCAGCTGACAAGGGCTCATTCAGCAGCACATCTTTGGCTGCCGGCAGCATCCCAGCAGAGTGGGGGCTGTGAGTGACACAGAGGCAGCATCCTTGCCTGGGCAACACAAAATAAATAAATAAATAAATAAATAAATAAATAAATAAATAAAATCTAAGTTGCAGCCATTTCTCTGCTTCCTTAGTATTCCTCCCATCTCCAGCTGATCAATTTCAGCTAAAAAAAATAATAATAATAATAATAAAAAAAAATCCTTGGATGGCATTCAGCTGCAGCAGACGATTAGGCCTTAAAAATCAATGTTTATGTTCAACAGGGCTATAAAAACCAATGCTTCCCTCCACTTATCAAATCAGAATTGGAATCAGAAAAGCCCCTTGGCTCGTTGTATAAGGGGTCAGGGATGGTGGCACATGGTGATGAAAATCTCTCTAAGCCAAGGCTCTCCCCAGTGCTGCCTCTCCTCCTGCTGCTGTTTTCCTGTACTCGATAGCAGTCTGTCCCACAGGGAGGCATCACTCTGCTAAACACCACACAGGGGGCCTGAGCACAGATGGGTACCAGAGGCCCAGTGAAAAAAAAAAAAAAAAAAAAAGCATGGTGAAAGTCTATCCTTTGGATTCATCCCCAGATGGAGCTCTGAAAAATGCCATCTTTATTTTTCCCCTTAAGGATAAAACAGATCCAGGAAGGAAACCGATCTGGAGCTGGTACTGGGCATAGACCAGATGGGTAACGACAGAAGTGCTGAAGTGAATCCTTGATCCTTTTGCTTCTCTTGAGGACTCCAGAACCTCTGCACGGTGATTAATTTGTTACCTGGACTGTGGGAACAAGGCTGCTCCTGCTGCCAGGCATAGGATGCACATGGAGCAAGGGGAGGAACTCCACCTCTTCAAGTCACAGTCTTCAGCATAATAAAACCTGATCCTCCCATGGAGGTGGTTTTGGTTCCTATCTTACCTGGTATTTGAAATTATTAAAAAATAGATGAGCTTGTTAACTGTGGGATGTATAAATCCCAGTGATCAAGCTATGGTGCTTTTCTGAAGAACATTGTGACGTCTGTCCCTAAACTGGATGGACATCAGTTTTAAGTGTTAAGAAGAGGAGGTTTTCCCATAAAGAATCCTTCAAATGGTTTTGAAATTAGCTGCCAAAGAAAGGGTGAATGTGAGAATCAGTGGCCTGGATGACACCAAAAAGATTCAAACAAAGGCCAGATCTATTATATTTTTGTGTTGCTGAATCACTCAGCAACCTCCCTGCAAGTAGCATACAGAAGCTTCTTCTGTAGTTGCTATTCCCAGCCCAGGACCAGAATTTTCCCCTTTCAGTATCTTTCACTGATTTCTTTTCAGAGTGCTCTGAACTGACCCCTCTGGTGGCCACTTGCACACTGAAGCACAAGAATACCTGTAACGATGTAGGCCTGTGAGCTCCCTTCTTAATTATAATCTTTTCAGAATGATATATAGCTTTGTCTGACTCAGCTGGAATGTCTTTTTACCTCCAGACACATACTGTGGCTTGTACATATGGCTGGACTAGAAATTGCTTGGTCCATCTGGGCAATCATGATAATCCTTCTGCTCACATGCACAACATTTCTGGTCATAGAGTTGGTGTCTGCTTCTGCTTTTCATCTTTTTTTTTTTTTTTTTTTTTTTTTCCCACCAAGATTTTAACAGAGGGCCCCAAAGCCTGTGGCCAGCCAGGAGCCAGTGGATGGACTTGATGGCAGAAGAGCAACCTGAAATATAGGATGAAAAGGCAAGGGGGTGAATCTAATGAGATGGATGAAACTACTGATATATGAATCCCATGGGAGAGTGTGCTAGAATATATCACTGATGCCATAAGAAAAAGTGGTTCTACTGTCTGGCACTGCAGCAAATAAGATGTCTGGAACATGCTATAAACTTATGGGAACCATATCACTGCAATATAGGAGACTTTTAAATTAAAATTGATTAGTCTATCTATCTCCATTGACAAATGGCACTGAAATCCATACAGGCAACCTAGGCAAAATCATCCAAAGGACACTCCTAAATTTTGTACCTTTGCTCATCTTTCTGTTCAGATGGATATTTATATGAATTATGTGGGCAAAAATAAACCTGAAAAGACAAATCTCAGTTCTCTTATTTTCAGGGGCATTCAGGTATGGCCACAACATAAGATGCTTTAAAGAAACATGGATCTATCTGTGTCCCCAGATGTATCACCATTTGGATATTAGTCATGATTAGTCATTTTCTCAGTTATTAAGTCACTTCAAAAATCTTTCCTCAGTCATAATTGGTATTAAATCTCTACTTGTTTACTCATTGCAATCCATCAGTCATTTTGACTTTGAGAAGTTCAAAAAACTTGATGAGAGCAGAAGGCTTTTTTTTTTCAGATTTGGCTTCAATTAAATGAGAAAAGGTACACCAAATGTGTCTTAAATGACATACACAATCTCTGAACTGGTGTAAATTGTATGCTTGTTGTCCCCAACTTTGTGCCAGAAACACAGTTTTATTAAATGGATTTGTTAGAGGAAGCACAGCTAATTGAGATGACCATTAACTAGCTGATATTCAAAGGCACTTAAAACTCAGTATTTTACTGCATTACAGCTGATTAATAAGTATGAAGACCAGTTATAGATTTAATTCCGCATTGGAAAGCTCTAAGCAATGAGTAGTCACTTTCTTATTATCATTTGTGGAACTGCAGATAAATAGGCAAGTAGCTTTCCACGTAGAGTGTAACTCACTAAAATATATTAATGGCTTGCCTACATGCCTGCAGAAATGGTGTAACATCATGACAGCAACTTAGTGCTTCTGGATATCTCTGTAACAAATAAATAAATAAATAAATAAAATAAAAATCCACCAAACACCCAAGCTCAGAAGAGGCCATTATTTAAATAGCTGTCTCATTTCATGTAATTTCAAGTTCAATGGTGCGGCAATTCTGCAGTATTAGATCTACTGAATGATTATTAAAATCATACCTATTCAAGATTAACTATGAATTAATTATGAGAGGAATTCAGAAATTCAGATACCTTCTGAGATAGGCTCAGGGGTAAGGGTAGGGTAAGTGTCAAAATCTGGCACAGGCATAACCTAGTGGGAATTTTTCCAAGTGTATGCTCCTCTTTGTCTTAGCAACTATATTGGACAGGGGATTACCTGCAGTGATTACTGGCACCCTGGATGTGCATAAGGGACAAGTGTAAAAAGTCAGATGAGTCATGCCCGAGATGTGTTATTTCTCTCTCCTGATGATGAAGGGAGTCCAGATGATTGACTCAGAGGTGGGGAATGACACCTACATCTTGTCAGAATGAGTTGCCACTGGGGAAATCTAAAGCACTCAGTCACCAAAGGAAATAACAAGCTCAATGTGGGCTTGAGCCCTTGATGTCCCATCACACCTGAATTTGAAGAGTAAATTGCAGAGAATTAGTTCGAGTTCAGATGTTGAATTATACTCCACAGAGGCAGCAAGGCAGGGACTGGCATTCATGGGCAATAGTATGGCTTCAGCATCTTGGTGGTGTATTGCAACCTAACTCATCCAGGCTGCCTCTGTTCCTCCTTTCCTTCATCTCTCAAGTCTGCTGGGACTTCTCTTCTGTAAGTCATACACAGGAGTCACTAAGGTGATGTGACAGTAGGAAGTTTTATAGAGACATAAGATAGCTGGATAGACAGGCAAACGATGGAATAGGTCCAGATGCTTCTGTGCACAACAAAGAAGAAGAAATCATTCACGTTTCTCCGTCTGCAAGAGGTCTTAAGAAGGCAGCCGCTATATGTCAGGCTGGCTCAGAGAAGGGCCCTTTGCTGGGCTCTGGCAGTGTGGGGGACATCAGTCATTTCTAGCAAAGGAAAAGCTCCTTGCTAGAGCTCATTTTTGCTCTGTAGTCTGGAAAGGGAAACTCCAGATATCTGTGGCACGTTGGTCACTGTTTCCTTGGCTGCTTGCAATAATTCAGCTCTACATCTCCTAGTGGACAGTGAGCATCTCTGCTCTGTTTCCATTTCATTCTAAGTTCTCAGCATGATGAAGCATGGAGTATGTTTGGCAAGCAAAGGTGGGGTAGAGAGCTGCTGCTGACTTCTACCAGTTGCAGATAAGTAAGCCTGGAGAGATCTAAAGTCATGAAAACCTTTTCATGTTGACTTCATCTACAAATTCATCTCTGAAGCAGCAAGATCTTGGGGAGAGAGGGAGAGTCACATTGTCACAAAATCCCCCATGGATGGAAGTTAAGACCACTCCTTTGCCAAGAAAATTAGTGTGAGGACTTAAGATCTGGGCCTGAATTTCTTCACTCTATTATGTAAGCCAGGAAAGAAAATCCAGCCTTTTAAAACAACAGAATATTTGTTTTTTAAGCCCACTGTCAGAAAGCCACAGTGAACTAACAACAGGACTGAGCAGTGCTGTTTCGATCCAGACCCTTCTCTGCTAGACACACACACAAAAAACCTCTCACTGGTTATAGAAATTTAATTCACAAGCATGGCAATCACGTGGATGTGGAATAAATGAGGGTATGGCACAGGCTCAAAGTTGTTAGTTTGCCAAACATTCTTCTCTGCCAAGGTCTTGTCCATGTACATCCATTCATTCACCTCTGTCTAGAGAATCAATTACTGTGGTGTCCAGCTACCACAGATATTATATAGAGCATTAGCTCACAATGATATAGTAGATGGTCTTCAATGATATGGCTGAACCTCTCTGGAGCCAGCCGTGATGTATGGACATTACCCAGGTGGAGCACAGCTTGCGGCATGGCAGCCTTTTTCCCTTGTAATAGGGCCACTATAGGATTTTCTCCAGCACCAAACCTCCTGTTCTTCACCTCTTTGCTCAAAGATGCACAGGAAGGCCATGCCAGTCTGTGCCCATTAAAAAAATATCTAACAGGTGGTAGAAATTTAGGCTTGGACCTAGGATCTCAGGCCACAGCCCCACCTCCCCACTCACATGAAAGAGAGCCTCAGAAAAGAGTTTATCTGTGAACAGGCTGAGTTTTTCTGTGGGGGGCCATCCTCTTATTGCTACACTGATTTTTCTCAGCCCTTTGGGAGTGTGCAGGGTTTTGAGACAGGGCATGCACAGCAGCAAACACAGTAAGAAAAGATACGTTCACATGGCTGTTTTAAAGGAAATAGACTGTGCTGGGAGGCTGGTTGTAAGTAAAGGCCACTGCTCTGGAGAAATGAATGAATTCATATCAGAATCACTATTAGTTTTTCATCATTTTTTTAACTTCTCCACTTGTGAAATGGCCCTGAAAGGAGCCCAGCTGGAGACGCGTGCATTGTATTTTCTCATTAGGGTTTGGCTGTCCCCTTCAACTCCTGCTTTCTGTTTCAAATTGTCTCCTAAGCAAAATGCAAAGCCACCAGTGTTCAGTGGGTTCAGCATTTGGCAGAATGAATTTGTTCATTGCTAATTAAAACAAAAGATTTCAGAGGCACTTTCCACTTTGGTTTATTAGCTTTCCTGTGCGATAGCAAATCGGAGCCCTTGTTACACTGTCAGCAGAACTATTATTATTATTATTTATTATTTACAGTACAACTTGTGACTCACTTCCTATGTTGGTGGATCTTTCACCATCTGTTAAAAAAATAATAACAGTCATTTTCTGAAATATTATTCTAATCCAAATGTTAAAATAGAACCATATGAAGCCAATTAAATAGAGTGTGTGTTGTTAATCTGAGTTGCTTCAGCTCAGCTAAAGAAAAGGAAAAAAAAAGGGATTGAGAAAGGCATAAATGTAAAGCAAAGATGCAGACTTCAGAAAACTGTGGAGATTCTGCCAATGTTTCTTGGAATTTTAAATTTCAAGAGAAAAAAAAAATGTAAACGAGTCATCTTTTAGGCTAAGTTTAGGAGCGGATATGGATCCAAATCTGGATGCAAGCTTGCAACTCCAGACCAGGCTTTATGCGAATCCTTAAAAGATCAGAAAATTTCAGTTTTAATCCCTTTAATATTTATTGCTATTAGCTGTTTTTGTTCTTACTCTGAGTGAAAAATATACTTCTTCTGGTTTGGTTGCCTCCACCTGAGGGTTTTATGCAAGCTTATGACTAATTAACATGAAGTTCCCAGGTGGTGCTTCTAAAGACATTGCCCCTGCCTGCAGAAGTCAAGGAGAGATGAAGCAAATATATCATGAGGAAATTACAGTGGTCAAGCATGAGTATGCTATCCCTACGGCATGGTGATCAATAGCAGCTTCACATTTGGAGATCAAATGTGTGTGTGAGCAGTTCTTGGGACTTTAGATCTCTGAGTTTGGGCCAAAGCATATTTGAAAGAGGCAGATTTTTACCTGATTTCATGCTAAAGACTTTTTATTTCTTTTTATTTTTTTTTTCTTTGATACCTCTGGAGCGGGATGTCCACTGGGGGTTTTGTTTAACTGAATTTGGGGTAGACATTACGAATCCTCAGCCAGATTTTGGAAGTCAGCTTTAGGGATATGAGTTTATCTTATGTGATCACCCCAGATGTCCTATGTAGAAGTGGGGAGTCAGCCATCTCGTGGTTAAATCAGCCCAATGAAAACATGAATCATCATCTGGCCATGCCATGCCGGCCTCCATCAACACCTAAAGGGAGCTCCAACGACTACAGTCTGAAATAGAGTAACTGGCCAACGAGCCCAGCAGGTAAGGACCATAAATGCATGAAAACTGAGCTCTGTTTTAAGGCTTTTTCATCAGTTTTTCATGCCAGGATGGAACAGTCCCTTGAAAGCCAGTCTCCAGTGGGACACCCTTGGCTCTTCAGAGGCTGGGGATAGAGGCAGAAAGGTCGGAGTGCAGCAAACCTCATGTGTTTTGGGGAATGGAGCTGGCACATGGCAGGGGCTGTCCCCTCATCAGCCAGCTCCAGCCCCACAGCATCCACTGAGGGATGCCGCTGATCTCCTGAGGCTGAGCAGCCAAACTGCATCCCTGGCTGCAGTTATTTATATTCCCTGAACAGTGTTGTTTACACAAACTGCATGAATGCAAATCAACGTGAGGAAGTGCTGGAGTCGGTGAGGTGTGCAGCAGTAACAGGTTCCTGGGATTGGTTTTAGTAATGTAGTGTTAACACAGCTACACATGGCTACACACACTTTCATATCCAAGCGAGGGAGAGGGAGAGGGAACACTCATTACCTGGGACACTGGCCGAGTCCTTGTACCTCAACAAGAGATAAAAAATAGAAATGGACTTCATTATCGCAAGCTGCCTGTCAATCAGCTGCCATTGCACCAAGCCTGCCTTACATTTCTCCGACTGAGAGGTTCCCGTCACTGCTGGTGAGGAAGTGACCTGGATGTGTGAGAGGAGCCAGAGCAGGTAACGTGATGACTAGCATCTGTCTGCTGGCTGCTCCCGTGCCCTGCAGCACACGTATATGCAAGCACAGCCTGCTAGAAGTTTTTTTTTTTTTTCTTATAAACACACATGAAAATGAACGTGACATAGGTATCAGTGATAGGAGGCAGTGATCTTCATTTTCCTCTGAGCAAGTGATGTCCAGTGGGCAGAGCTTGGGCTACCTGAACAAGGTGGCATCAGCCAGCTGCCCCCTAAATGTTCACCCGATTCCCAGGGCCACAGTATCCCTACACCTCTGCATTTACCAGTTCCAGTTTGCAAAACAGAGGCAACCGTGTGAAACAAAATTCCCTGGTATTTAGATATTTGACATCCCTCTGGGGATTCCAAATAATGTCACTGGAGATCTTTAGGGCTACTTCCTGCCTCTGCTTTTCTCATCAGTAAAACAGGGGTAATGATGCTTCAAAGCAGGTTTACCAAAGTGTTGCCAAGATCTCTTGAGTGCCAGTGACCTTTTATTTAACCCCTAAGCATCAAGCTGTCTTTCATTCCATCACTATAAATTCTCAGGAGGCTTTGCTGGCAGTTCAGTCTTTCCTCTCTCTGCACTTACGTTTTCAGAAGTACAGTAAAACAATAATAATAAAAATCTATTAAAACAAGTTCCTTGCTAGTTTATGGTAATTAAAAGCAATAAATATTCCTGCATGCAATGCTGTAGACCTTGACTCATCGGTCGGTCAATACTGCTTTCCTGGTGAGGCTGGGTAATAAATCTTTATTCCTTTTTGAATGGAAATAAGGATGGGTTTTTATTCATGAATTCTGTGACCCGTTGAAGTGACATTTTCAAAACAAACACTCCAGAAATGAGGAGTTTTCTCTGCAGAGTGGGTTAATCTGCTCTCTTCTCAGCGTGTCTCTTTCATACTGATGATTTGCCTGATGCCTTTTTAATCCCAGCAGCAACTTCTCAGAGAGCAGGAAGAAAACTAAAATAAAGCAAAATAGCTCGGAGAGACCCGAGACAAAGGTGCTACGGGGAAGCTGCGGGGGAAGGGGGCACATGGTTGGAGAGGACCGCCTAGAAGAGGTCTGTGAAGATCTGGCACTCCAGATTCAGTGTCCAATCACACTTCTGCTTGCTCTGAGGCTCGGGGTGGCCTTGGAGCCCTGGCTCTGCACAGCTACATTGCTCTTGCCTCCTCGGCTGTCGGCCTTCATTAGCTTCTACTACTGACGGAGGGTGTTCCTCTGAACCCAGATCAAACAGCAGCTTTTTGTGCTTGTCTGCAATTGACTTCATTTCGTTATGTAATCTAATTGGCTTGGGATGTTCTACGAGCCAGGGAACGAAGCCAGGGGTTTATAAAACAAACTTGCAATGTGAGGCATGCAAATTCCCATCGAGTCCTGCTCTTTCCGAGCACCACGCGATGCAAGTTAAGCACTAGGATGAAGTCTCTGGGTGATTTTTCCTCTCTCAAAGAAGCTGCTCTTTCTTTGGAGGAGGCTAAACATAGCAAGAGGCCCCTTCTTCAACAGAAAGGATTAATCGGCAGCTGAGTCACTGCTTGCCATTAAGCTGTGTTCTGAAATGCTCTTGGGGCCAGGTTCGCTGTGGGTGTGAGGGGGCATACCTGCTGTCTGCCCCAAGAGGCAAAGAAAAAGCTGTCCTTTTGTGGTACATGCAGACTCATGCTGCTTCTCAGCAACTGTTTCTATCACACACTTTACTTTTTTTTTTTTTTTTTTCTGAGGTCAGCTTCCATTGCCATCAATAAGGCATCACTCAAAGACAAACAGTTTGGTCCAGTCTGGCTATTTCACAGGCCAAAATTCAGAGCTTTCCTGCTTACCTAAAGAGCTAAGTACTGCCGGAGCATCCAGCATGTGTGGCATCTTCACAAGTTTCTTGCATACCTCTTTCTCCTCCGCCATCCTCTCCTCATATTATTCGTTTGTCAATCATATTTTACAGCTCCAGTATTTATTCAGATGTGCCACAACTGTGTCACACTACAACCACAGAAAGGTGGCCTTGTGACAGCTGAGCTGCATCCATCAGCACAGATTGGGCTGGAGAAATAGAGCACACCTTAAACACTGCCTACCCAAAAGCGCTGAACCTTCATAAACATTACCTAAGATTTCTGTCCACAGAGCTAAGAGAAATCTTCTCAGCACACATCAACAAGATGGACCAAGAGAGCTCATCTCTCCTCCCTTGCCCAGGTCCACCCAGGAAGCTCACCCGTTGGATGGAAGCACCTCTGCCATCACCCACTTCCCTGTGCAACCTTGTTCTCATTTTGAACATAACACACATTGGGGCTCCACAGAGAGGATCTGTGAGGTGTTTTCATCTACAACAGTTGCTGCAAGCCACTGGCAGGATGCAGATGCAGGTGTTATACTGACCAGAAAAGCAGCACTTCGGATGGGATGGAACTGTTGTCTGGTGGTCCTCATTTGAGCTGACATTTGAAACAAAAGAGTCTGGAGTAAAACGATGCTTTCCCCTTAGACTCAGAGCAGTGAAGTGGCAGGAGCACTCACCAAGATTAATTTAAGTTATTTTAATTATGATTCTCTCCCCTTTCTCTCACTTCCCTCCTCCTCTCTCATATACACTGTCTGGACAGGGAACTGCAGGTTTTCTTCCACTTAGGATTAATTAAAAAGGAAAAGTCAATAAGTTTCTCAGCAATTACTGTCTTTTCTGTTTGGTCATTTGAGACAGTAAGGGGCTCAGAAATTGAATTTCCAGAGAGAAATCATGTCTTGTGGATCCAAGCACGAGATCCTTGGAGGGAGAAATATCTACATTTTCTTTAGCCTGTCACCGTGTCGGTTTCACAGCTTCCTGCTCTTCATACTAAAGCTAGTTTTGCTATTGTAATGCACACTCAATCACATGGAGAGAGATGGAAATAACTGTTTTTAGATGATCTGGGAGGTTTTTCTCCAGGCCAGTCCTGTACATGTGAGATGTCTGAGAGAGGGCAAGTGTTAACACAGGCCCTCACTGGAGGTGAAAATGACAAACTTTGACTGGCCAGCATTCTATTGCCTTTTTTTTCTTTTTTTTTTTTACCAGATAAGATGACTGGTTATTATCACACCCTTAATCCAAATCCCTCACAAGTCAATGGAAATCTTTCTACTGACATTGGTGATCTTTAGATCTGACTTCACTTGATATATGTGAACACAACAGATGTAATTCAGCAGCAAGGTGCAGCTGCTTTCCACCCTCCTAGTGTGGACCTAGCATTTTGAGACTGAACAAAGCTAGTGCAACACGTTACAGCTTTTAATTTTTTACTTCTTAGGAAAAACTGGAGCTGGAAAGGAGAAAACGTGTTTCAGA
Source organism: Oxyura jamaicensis (assembly GCF_011077185.1). Classification (NCBI taxonomy): domain Eukaryota; kingdom Metazoa; phylum Chordata; class Aves; order Anseriformes; family Anatidae; genus Oxyura; species Oxyura jamaicensis. Next base: position 4,619,011 of record NC_048909.1, on the reverse strand, counting down.
TTCAGAATGCAGGGAAAAGAAGTAAAATAATCAGAAGCTAAAAGAGAGATATGGAGGAGGGATAAAAAGGAAAAAAAAAAAGCAATATGCCACCTCACTTGGTTTCGATTTACAGTGGGGCTACCCCATGCTACTGCTCATGGGACTAAGTGCAGATTCACTCCCTCTCAGTTTAAATTCAGCAGAAGCAGGGCTTCTGGTTATTTTCACATTCCCATTGAGTGCTTTCTGCTTGTATTTCTCAGAATGAAAGAGAAGAAAAAAAAAAAAAGCAAACCTCACCAACTCTGTGCGTGTTCTTTTGCTAACCAACCTGCTTTGCCCCAGAGACCCTGCTGGGTGTACAGCAATGCTCCCTGCAGCTTTGTTTAGGAAAGTTACATTTGCTTCTCCCTCAGTGAGGCTATTAACAGCCTCTTCCCAGAAGTGAGTCTCCTTTTGTTTACTGTCACCTGAAATTGCTGGGGAGCAAAATAAATGTAGAGCAGAGGAGAAAATAAATAAATAAAAAGATAAAGAAAGGGGAGAATTGCAGAGAATTTTACTGGGAAAAATAAAATCCCAAAGAAATAAACCCAAAACTTCAGAGCTGGGGTGCCTGACAACAGGCTCTCTGCAGCTCCTGGCCAGTTGGAGCCTTGCTCGAGCACTCTCCCAGCAAGACTGATTACGCTGTCACCACAAACAGCATGTAAAAAATTGTGCCTCATTTTATTAGCTGGAAAACAGTGTTTAATGCAGCTGGAGCTGCAGCTCAGGGTAAACGATGAAAGTTTCCCCTTGGAAAACTGTCGGTGCTGGTAATGACATCATTTCTCCACGAATTCGATCCAGTTAGGACTATGGCTGTCTGCATTTTCTGTCACACTTCTCTCTCTTCCCTGGCACATATGCCATTCTGAGGTAGCTTGATGGCTTTAAGCCTGTTCTGACACAGACAAGCAGACATGGGTGGTAGGTAGTGGACACCAGCCTTGCTTAACCTGTCTCTGAAAGGCAGGTGAGGATTTCCCTCATGATGTGGCAAATCCATACTGAGAACTGGGATTAATTCTCCTCTAATAACAGCAGCAAATGCCTTCAGATAATGTTTAAAAGCTCTCTCTGTCACTGCAAAATATGGAAGAGCCCAGCCTTCCCTGACTTGGGTCTTTTTGCACAAGGATCCATCTCACAAGGAATGAGCTGTGCCAACAACGCTGGAAGCCTTCTGCCACCAACTGTCCCTGTATGTCAGCACATCCACAGGGCAGCAGCCTCAGGCTGAACATGCAGTGAATCCTGCATTCAAGCAACATGGACAGGCTAAGTGATTCTCTTTAGCTAAGTGATTCATGGAGGACTGTTTCTCACATGAGAGTTTGCAAGGTGAGCCCTCTGTGTTCCCATCGGAGATGGGGTAAATCTTTGCACGTGCCAATCCACAGCACACCATGAACACAAATTTTCTGCTGACTTCAATGGAAAATGTGACTTGTTACTGGTTTTCTGTCTATAGAGCTGGAGTATTGAACTTCCCTGACATTCAGAACTAGACAGATATCCAACAATTCATTAAAAAATCAAGTCTTCCTCCCCTCCTGCAAATTGGCCACTCACAAATTGCAAAATTCCCAACTGCTATTCATTGCTAAAATGACTATTTGCAAGTACCTTCAGAGGATGGGAGTCAAAGCTACTAAGCTGTTCACCAACAGTTGATTGAAAATATCCAACATTCAGAGTTTGAAATCCAAGCTGCACGGATAGCTACACGAGTTATATTGTATTATTTCTGTTCTCTGATTGGGCAGGTTGTGTAACTAATCACATCAGAACCAGCATCCATTTTGAACTGCATGTTCATGTGTGTAATTTGGAATACACTTTTGGAAAATATTAAGCTATTTGAGTTCCAAATTGACTTTTGATGAGTATTCACACTAGTAAAGCTCATTTGCTAGAGTATTTGTGGAAAGCGGCCATAGAAACAGACCAGGAGATTCAAAGCAAATTTGTTCAGGACTTCAAATGAATATACACAGACATCTTTCTGCAGCATTCACTCACCATTAGTCATGTTGCAGTAATACCTGCAGTACATACTTACAACTGAGTTAGACTTTCTGCTGTAAAGCTCTGTTTGTGAGATTTATTAGCTCAGCGGCTTCAGAATGGATTGGACTGAGATTTTTAATACCAAGTTCCCAGCTTGGAGGGACACTTTCTAACTCCATCCCCTTTGCCCCCTCCCCCTTCCCTCCGCAAACCATTACGATAATTTAAGCAATTGATCACTTCTATGTCTCAAAAGCCTGAGCACAGAAAAAAAGGGCAGGAAAATGGTGGCTGGGGGTGGGTCAGAGGATTTTAAACACTGAAGCGGAGAATCCCCACGTTCTCTATAAGTCGACTTTCTCATGCTCACTGAGAATCCCCAGAAGCGTGAGTAATAAAAGAAAATGCTCTAGAGGTAAAACTTAAAGGACAATATGTGAAATCTCATTTACAAGTGGGAAGCAAATGAGGCAGAATCCAAATGCTATATAGCAAAGTCTGCTCTAAATCAACATTTATAACAGCGACTTGGCAAGTGGGTTTTACCTCTCACCAACCTGCATATGCTTTAAAGTCAACAGGCCAAAATGTATTCTTTGTTACATTCAATCAACTCTGAACTAAATTTACTGAATTTAAGGAGTTGTGCAGTCATAACTACAAACAGAATGTGCCATGAGAAAGATCTGGTAGGGAACTCTCACTTTGTAGAAATTTTACATAAACCAAACCCTCTTCAAAAGGGTTTAATTTGCAGAACCACCAAATCCTGTAAATCTGAATATCAAAACATTTTCCCAGTAAGAGAAAGTCCAGTCATGATATAACTGGAGTTGTTTATAAGCATTGCTCCATTGCTTTCCAATTTCTCCCTTTCATTCTGCTCTACCTCATCCCCAAGATTTCCTCTATGCCTGTGCCTTTCCAAAGTAATTCACACTTCTTTAGGACAAGCTGACTGGCACCAGAGCTTTGTGTCCACTTGACCATGGTGTCAGAGATTGGTGCTTCAGCTAATCACCACAATAAACATTCAGGAGACACAAACAGAGTCATGGGGCTGTTCTAGGACTGCCATTTGTCAAGTCTATGGCAGGTAAGTCTGTCAGGGGACTCCAAGATGATGTCAGGAGACCCTAAGATGATGGTGTCCCAGCACACATGCACCCAGCCAAGCAACGCTTGGCCACTGGTGTTGTCTCTTGCTATTTGCCCTCAGCTCAGGATTTCTCCACTTCACTGCAAACTGTCAGAGTCCAAAGCTGAAGCACTCAAGCTCACAGAAGAGGAAGAGTTGTTTTTGCTGCTAGACAACTGTATCTCAGCACATTGTTTTCTATAACCACATGCTGATTGAGTCATGTAGTAACAAAACACCTGCCCTATAAACATAAAACAAGCTGTCACAGCATATCAGCACATGAAAAGGCAAAGCAATATTGGAACGGGGCACCAGAATTACATGCTGGCTTCCAGTATCATTCTGGAGAAGAACTGTTCCTACCAAGACAAATAAAGTTTTGCACTCGCTGTTTGAAAACACTGTTGCATTTTGTAAGAGTTATTTCCAATCATTTTCTAGAACGGAGAGATAGAGGGATTAAAAAGTTAAATCACGCATTCTAAGAAGGGAACAGTGTTCACCTGAGGCAGAATTAGGACTCAAACCAAAGGCTTCTAATGCATATTTTCCTCTTACACCAGTCCATTCTGCCATACAGGAAAATAAAAATGAAAAGGGACCACCTGAGGGACAGCCACGTCCCATTTTCCCTGATTGTAAACAGGCATGGAGAAGAAATGTCCATACCAAATACAAAGTATTCACTAAAGTCTGATTTGAAAAAATGAAATATTTTTGCAAAAAATATACCTCAAAAGCCAATCAACCTGCTTTTTCTTCCTCCATGAGCCCTCCTGTCTTTTGTGGAGGGCTGGAGACAGATCAGGAGTGGCTTCCCAGTGTCCCCTCAGCATCTCTATCCGCTGTTCTCTGCAGAGCCTCTTGCATGGGCAGATTAAGCAAGAAGACCTGGAGGCAGAGCCAGCAGGTGCCCTGTTGGGTACCCAGATGTCTAAAGGTGTATATCTCTGATCTGAGGGGGTCACTTTAGCATTTTCTGCAATTACTAATTACTACTATTTCCTATGCTACAGCAAAGAATTCAGGCACTAAATTCTATGAGAACAAAAATACATTCCAAAATGAGACCATTCATGATGCAGAGTTTTAATGTTATTTGCTTCAGAAAAAAACATGCACATTTACAAAAGTTCAGCATATGTCCTTCTTATATGGTCAATGCCTACAGTTATCTAGATAACGGTGAGCCTGGGCCATAACACAAAACCTGCAACTCCTTGAAGCACCCATTGTCTTTTTGTTCTGTGCTCAGACATTCCCAGCACTGCGGGGTCTTGGTCCAGGGCTGAGGTCCCTTCTGTGCTGCTGGAATACAGATCAATAGTGGGAAGAAGGTTTTTAGCATTCAATTTCATGCTTCTAAGTGTCTCATTTTTGTACATGGAAAGCAATTATCGTAACATTACAAATTGTCAAATAATAGCTGTGGATAAAAATGCCCTTCTGTGGGGTGCTAGGGCTTTTCAGGTTAAAGCCAAGCAATTTTTTTTCTTTTTCTTTTCCTTTTTTTTTTTTTTTATATATGTATTTTTATATTTAACTTAGGTAAATGAAGAAGATCTGACCCCCACTTTTTTTCTTCTTCTTTTTTTTTTTTTTTTTTTTAATATTAAATTAATGGCATGGATGAGTCACCAGATTGTTATTAAAATGAGAGAACTGCATGGCTGACCATGCTAATAGTACCCCTTCCCATGCTCAGCTGTGTTTAACATGTACCTGAAATAATTTTACAGTGGCCTGCCAGTGCCTAAAGGGGGCTACAGGAAAGCTGGGGAAGGACTCTGTCAGGGAGTGCGGTTACAAAACAAGGGCTAGTGGTTTTAACTATAAAAGCACAGATTTATATTAGATATTAGGAAAAAATTCTTTGCTATGAGGGCAGCGAGGCCCTGGCACAGGTTGCCCAGACAAGCTGTGGATGTCCTGTCCCTGGAAGTGTTCAAGGCCAGGCTGGATGGGGCTTTGGCTTCCAGGGGAAGGTGTCTCTGCCCGTAACAGGGGGATTGGAATTAGATGATTTTGAAAGTCCCTTCTAATCCAAACCATTCTGTGATGATTCTATGATGATCACAAAAGTATCACAGAAGAGTTTGGGTCCTGTGAGCCTGTCTTTGGTAAAGGAGGGGAAATGTCAGTATCTCTGTCCTTCAGCTGTCTTCTATCTCAGTCATCTGCTCAAAATATAGGTCTGGTTCCATGCAAATCTTTCTCTTTATGCTTTTGAACCAGTTTTCACGGAGGAGCTTGCTTTTTGACTGAACAGGGGCTGAAGCTGCTCTGCCCAGACATACATACATTGAGCGTGGGGCTGATGGCTCCTTCCTGCCAGCTCACAGCTGTTTAAGGAAGATCTGCCTTCTCCTTCCTGCACTGATATGGGTGTCCTTTGGGTACAAAGGAAGGAGCTACCTGGAATACCTTCTTGACCCTGAATTAGAAATTTGGGCTAGGTAAAGCCTCTGTCACTGCCCTTTGGAGAAGGATATGTTTGGCTTGGGGGCGAATCTCCCAAAAGCAAAAAGGAGAACCCTATAGCACCCCTCTTCTCTACCTCCCTCTTCATCTGTTGTCTCATGGCTTTAGCTTTGCAACAGCAAAGCACTGTGGCCTCTGTAAACCTGGATGCTTAATAATCCCCAGGCTGATCATTTGCCACACAACTAATTATAACTCTTTCAAGGCTCCCGTTCATGCCCCTTCCCTCCCCTGCCTCCTTTTCATTTCCTGTGTCCAGGGCCTTGAAATGCTCGGTCTTGACACAACAATTTATGTCTGCTGGCTGTACAAACGTAAAGGCCTGGAGTCTAAATAGAGCCAGATGGAGCTTGTATTGTATTGTGTGTTTTTCTTAAATAAGGGAAAGATTTATAAATTGATGAAATTTATTGTAAATAAGCGAACATTGTCCCTTTATAATAGTTTATTGTAATTGAAAAACACCCATGAGTAATCTGCTCTTGGGTCACATTGATGCTTTGTTTTTCATTTGTTGCTCTCTTGAAGAGCTCACACAGATGTTTTGTGTCTCCTGTCCCAGCTGGGCTCTGTGTGTCACGTTCACTCTCACTGTTCAACACTGTGCTCATGGATACTGGCATTCTGCATCCATAATTTCTGTTCTGGGTAGGTAAATGAGGCCAAGAACCTCAGGCTAGGGAGGGTCAAAACCTGGGTTGGAAACTTTGGTAACTCTTGAAACCATCAGACTGTGCAAAACAGGTAGTTCTTCTGGTGTGGGTCTTGGGTTTCACTCCAACTACATCTTGCTCACCTTGGAGGGGGCAGCCCATGGGACATGGGAAAGGCCTGCCAGACGCCTGTTGCTCTTTTGCTCACTGCACGATAAAACCCACCATAAATCCTGCCCTAAAAAATCTTTATAGAGTCCACCTGTCCACAGCAAATAAATCAATTGCTCTAAATTAAATTCTGTAAAAGCTGAGTGGCATAGGGTACCGTGTCTGGATTTATCTGGGAGCCAGGAAGACTGTAATTTTCTAAGTCAACACTCTGACCCTGCTTTATTCATTTGCTGTTCATGATAAAACTGGATCTCTCCTTATATTTTTGGCTGGTTGTTTCTTCCCTCTGTGATATCTGTAATAAGTGTGTCCCTGAGAAGGGAGAAGTGGGGAGGAGGCACAGAGGGCTGTCATCCAAAGGAGAGAATTAAATCAGGATGTATCTCCTCATGCTGGCTCCTGTTTTCTCACAGCCTTCTGCTTGTATTTTCCCTGCATTAACTTCTCACAAGCAAAGCTAAAGTGCCAGGCAAAGGCCTTGTTAGACACACATCTTGGGGAACTCTGATGTGCCATTAATTAAGCTCTTTCACTGCTTCTTTCCTGCTGCTTTCAAGGACCAGCCTGTGTGCCTTAACTCTTTTCTTCTCTTTCATTTCCCTCTCTCCTCAACACTGCTCTGAAAAGAGCAGTGCAAGGCTCTGTTGCAGATGGGGCCGGGGTGGTGTAGTGCCCTCCAAGTGAACTCTCAAGTCTTCTCTAGCAGAAGGAGAGCCCTTGCCAAGTTTGTCAGACACTGACGCACAGAGCTGCTCTCTGTCAATGGATTTGCTGGGCAAAGTCAGGCTTTGACAAAGAAGAAGTAGATGCCAACAGATCCTGGCATGGCAGTGTCGGTACAGCACCGTCCCCCTGCCGTTACCCTTCAGCTGATGGTGTTGGGAACCTTCCCATTAGAAGGGTTTGCACTGTCAGCTTGATTGATTCACCCTGCTAAAGACTCACACAGAAATTCACAGTATTTGGCTCCTGGTGTTGCTTTTATTTCATTTTATTATTTTTCTCCCTCTGTTGTCCCTTCCAGTAAAGTTTAGGGGTAATTTAAATCCTGGTGGCGTGCTCTCAGAAACGTAGGATGCCCTGGCGGACTGAGCCGTTCCCCATCACCCTTACCCTTTACCTTACAAAAGTGAATTAAAAAAGTGAAGTGCTCCCCAGTCTGACCCCACAAGTAATTGCTTACTCAGACAAGACATCTTCCCTCTACACATGAAATAGACACTATATATATATATGCTTCAATACTGCATATATCCATATGTTTTATGCCAAGAAATGAGCAGTCAGGACTAATCTAACGTTTGGAGGGATATTTTAACGCCTATTTATCCATTAGAAGAAAAGGAAATGTAGCGCCATTTATCTCTCACAGCTAAGAAGCTATGAGATGGAGATGATGCTAGTATTTTGATCTGTGTCTTCCCTTGGCAGCTCAATCTTCTTTTCATACATCTTGGAGGAAAATTGGGTGTCACTTTCTGCTGAGTCTACTGCCTGCTTGGTCCTTAATGACACACTTTGTTCCTATAACTGAAATCCCAAGTACACAAGTATTTAGCAATGGATCTTGTTTTGGGTCCCTGAACAATTTCTTCTCTTGCAGCTGCCTCTTCTGCCTGTTCTTCAGCCTTCACTCCCTGTCCCTGCACAGAGCCTCGCAGAGGCTCAGTTTGCAGGCAGGGATGCTGGTGCTGGTGAGTGTGTCGGTGCCAGCAATGAAATCCCTGTGCTGGCTCCTCCTGTCCTGCCATTTCGCAGGTACCAAGGCCAACCTCTGCTCTGTGCACAAGCCGAAGCAGAGCTCCACTGGTGGCACGGAGAAGGTGACAGCTCAGCAGGAGGACTTCTCACTCACGGCAGCTCCTCTCCACTCTCTGCCTGCTGTAATTAATATCCTTTTCCCTGCAGGCTTTGAGGCTCTGACAGGCTTTATTTTTAACTCCACTTAATGACAGAGTATTAAGACAAAATGCAACTTTTGTGAGCTCCAGGCCTCGGGGAGGCGCAAGGGCCTTAGAGCATTGCTGAACCTGGCGAGGAAGCATGAGTTTGGAGGCATGTGTGTGCAGCACAGAGAGTTCAGCGTGCCGGGGATGTGAGGCCATCTAGAGCAGACAGCTGAGACCATCTGAGACATAATTCATTGGGCAGTAACTCAAGGGAATGCTCTTCATGGGCCCAATCCTGCCCAAAAGCCAGAGTTTTCAGCAAAAATGTGAGCATCTCAACCAGCAGCCTCAGAAGGAAGTAGTAGGTATTTGCCCACAAGAGGCAGATGGAGGTTTGGGTTTAAATGTTTCCAGATGGGGAAGAGGAAAGTGAATGATGGCAGGGGGGATGCCTTGAAGTTTCTTGTGTATCTGCAAGATGGAAGGCAAATTCATGGAAGATGAGGAGTGAAAATAGACAATAAATGATGCTTTAAGTTTAACCAGAAGGCAAGGGAGGACACGTTAACAAAGCAATCGTAGTCACCACAAAGTGAGCAGTGAAGGAATTGGTTCTAAACAACATGTTGGCCATAGATTATATATCCCTTATATAGAGATCAAACAAATGAACAAACAAACAAAATACCAAGGAAGCAACATTTAGAAGCAAGGTGTGGAAAAATATTAAAGTACGTGACTATTCTTCCCAGAAATAAAAACACTGATCATTCTTCATATAACCTTTTAGAGATTAAGATGTTACTAAGATCAGAAAAATAACTGCTTAATGATTTTTCCTTCTTCTAGGTCCAAAAAAAGGACAAAGTGTAAAAAAAGGTAATCTAAAAATTGCTAGAGATTGACAGTTATTGTCTCAAAAGTTACGCTTTGAGCATAATTTTCAGCAAACATCATAGGTTGATTTTTTCAACTGTCCCTTAGAAAAGACGAAGATAATAAAGCTTATCGTTATTTCACACCAGCTGGTCTTCCCTGCACTGATGGCAACTTTTCAGGAACTGCTCTTAAGGCAAAATTTCTGATCAAACTCCAAGTTTCTAGGCTGGGAAAAGGGCAATATGGAAAATTTAGGTGCAAGCCCAGTGTCTACTGCAGGCATATACAGTTGTGGCTGACTGAGGCATGATATGGATGCACATTTCTCAGAGTTAGCCTTACAGAGCTGAAAAAGAGATTCCCTTTTTTTTTTTTTTTTGGGAAAGAAGCATAACTCATTCACTACAGAGCTGTGCACTTACCAGGCTAAGAATGCTCCTTCCAAGATGAAGTTACTAACACATTCCCCAGTAAATTTTACAGGGTTTTTCTCTCTTCTCCCTTCCCTAAAGGAAGTGTGGCCAGGGTGAGTTAAAGAGGGAAATGTTTGTGTTGTGTTTTTTTTTTTTTTTTAATGAACTCTCTGAGCATTTACTTTCAGTGGTAACATTGTGTTTAGAGTGTCATAAGGCATCGTATTAAGCAAATGACACCAAAACTTAGTGCCAATAAGAAATGTAATTAAAGGAAGCCTCAAATTTGTCTTTTATCACAGCTTTGTTTACACTGGATCCTCAGACTGTACTGTGGAAGCATCCTGAGTTGAACTTACTCTTCTAGGACTTCAAAATCCTTCAAAATTCAGTTAATGCATGCTTACCTTATTTGGAAAGTGTCATCTCCCACAGATGAGGAACCAGGACCTCTTAATCATCCTTGTCACATCTTTAGTGGCTTTTTTCCAGCATCTTCTCTCCTAAGTTGCATCCTGCGAAAAAAAAAAAAAAAAAAAAAGTAAAAAAAAAATCACCACTGGACCAAGGTGAGATCAAACACTTCCCTGATTTATTTTACCTGGTGTCCATCTCTCCAGTAGTAAGAGGCAGGTGTTTTCCTTTTCAGATATTAAGCTTTCCTCAAGCCCCATGTTCCCAGTGGTCTAGCTAGGTGATCTCTTTTGCACAGTGGTCCTTCCTCATAATCCTCTGTCCATCCTCCAGCAGAGGAGAAGCTCCCCTATAATTAGTACCACTGGTGCTGCCGATGGATTCCAGGCCAATGCGCAGAGTAATTGCTGCTTGAGATTACTTATGACACAAATGTTGACATTCTGTTGGCATAACTTGCAATAATGTATGCAGATTGCATCCTTCTAGTGCCTTAATTATTACTTCTCCACAAGAAATAGTCAGGTTATCCTCTGCTTTGATTTGAAGGAGATAATTCCCCCTTCAGAAGCACGGTTGTTTAGAGAAAGGGGAAGGGCAGGAGGCGAGGGAAGGAATGGACTGAGATGCCTTCATCACGGTTTTTCCTCCAGACGGGATGCATTTGTAGCTCAACCTTGGCTACGTCTTCCTCCTTTTTTCTGCCTCACTGTGGGAGTGGGGAGGTCTCTCTCAAGGTGAAACTTTCCCTGGAAAAACACAGAAGTGCTGCATTTAATGAGCCAAGACAGATGTCCTATTCAACATCCAGCAGCATGCATGGAAGTACTTAGTATTTAGTATCTGTAGTGTGATAGTGTCTAGAGGCCACAACCAAGGTTGAGGCCATGTTGGGCTGGGCTGTGTGTAAAGCACCTAGTTAGATAAAATTCCTGACCTACGAAGTTTAAGCTATAAATTAAACAGGAGGCAGAGTGAGGAGAAAGGAAAAAGATCCTTCTGCAAAGCACAGATCACTGTGAAAGTCAGTGACAGAAAACCAGTAAATTTAACACCTTACCCCTACAGTTTGCATTTCTTCTCTAGCTAGAAGAGTCCTGGGAAAGCTGACAAATTATTATACGGAAGTGCTGTATTCAGACAAGTTTATGTCAAGAGAACAACGCAGAACTCTAGAAATCCAGTCAAGGAAAGGCAGCACATGGCTCAGATTCTCTAACATGTATAATATTATAATTTTATTTTTATAAACTGACTAACACCTGAAGACATTCAGAATAGAAAATGGGACAGAAGAAAATATCTTGCAAAGCATATCCTTGGAGAATACAGTTGCACAGCAACAGAGAATGTATTCCTGGAGCTCTGGAAATAAAACTGCTAAAAACTCATGTTTCAGACATGGGGGAAGGAGAATGCTCCGTGTCTTTGCAAGTCAGGGAAAAAGACACACTTGTGTCTGCAGGAGGACAAGCCGCTGCTTTGATGTGCAGATAAATATATATGTATATATTTTTCTGGCCAAAGTCCTTTCAAATTTTTGAGTTATGCAAAGGTTTATCTGTCCTGTTATACCAACCTTTTAAGTTGACTCATTTATTCTGGTATCCTGCACTAGTATCCAGTGGTTTGGAGAAATTATGTCAGTCAGTCCTTCACCTAGACCTGGTTCTTACGTGTTAGAGAATGTATGCAGCCAGCAGTGCATAGCTCACACTGGAGAAGGAAAACACCTTTTCAGGTCTGCCCAAGTTACTCAGCTTGAGTTGAGACCTCATTCTCAGGTTTATGTGGCAATTGGTGCTGTTATTACATGGGGAAATAACTAACCATCTTAACCAAAAGGCAGCCTGGTGGATTCCTTGTCTTGGTAACCTCCCTGAGGCACAGTACCGTGCATGTCACCTGTACGCTGGGTGCATTTCCCCAGCTGCCTTTTTGGTGTCACTAATTGCATCCATGTTCCTGCAAGGTCTGATAGGAAGGGAACAGGTCTGCTCAGATTAAACTGAAAGAGCTTGTGAGAAATGAGTCTCCTGAGATAATTGGTGGAGGATAATTGACATCATTTGGAGCATTCTCTTTCTGTGAGTTCTTTTTGGTCAGAAGGGATCGATTTTTCAGGATCGAGCTAGAAATAGTGGCCCTCCCCCCCCCCCCCCTTCCCCCTAGAACATCTTCTATGATTGTCCCAGAAGCCAATTAACACAAGGAACTGTGGCCATTCTTTCCTCCTGGGGACTAACTGACTCCAAACCTTAGACTAAAGTTAAGCAATATATCTAGATGCTCTGGTGATCAAGTTCCCCAGCAACTGTAGGCAAAATCAGAGAATAACAAATCATCGCATTTGAGATGGCTTGAACTCTGCCTTTCCAAAGAGGACTGAGAGAAGATTTAGAATAGCTAGATCTACTAGATTCATCTAGATCTAATAGATCTCATTATTTCCATCGGATCTTGCTGATACTGTCCCAACAGCTCAGACACAGTTGTGTTTGGGATGCAATGTACTCCTTAACATCAGTACTGTTGTGTGCTGGAGTGGAGTCGGCAGCTCAGCAGTAACAATGAAGTTGAACAGGATCATGATGTTGGGATATTTTACCCCCTTTTTAGAACTGCAGCTGACCTAGTAGGACTCTACTTCATGAACCAGTTTCATTCCGCCTTATTCAGAAACTGCCCAAAGTGCTGCCCAAAGTGTGTACGTGTATGTGTCTGTGCTTTTTATGTAGCTTTGTGGTATGTAAACTCTCCTCTACATAGGAGCTTGGCTGACCCCTGGGCCAAGATCTCATTTGCATTTTCCAGGAATATTTTACACATACTTTCTCACAGATTTGGGAAATTTCACACATGAGTTTACTTCCCTTTTTTACCCCTTAGGCCAGCTGCCTTTTTTCAGTTCTTGCCCCCTAAATGCAACCTTTTCTCCTCTCAGTAAGTTGCCTTTCATTTGCCTCATATCTAAGGTGGACAGGGTAAATATGGCAGATCTTGGCCCTGCTATTCTGGGATCTCTTGGGCTGGCCCTGCCTGCCCTGATTCCTGCTGCTTCGACCTGTACCTCTGATGGGGGAGCAAGACTTCGTGAGGGGTCACCCTGCAGGGAAGCTGCACCCCTCCAGGATGAAAAAGCAGGTGGGGCAAAAGGAGAGGAGTGGGGAAAAGGGCAGAAGGGTGAAGAGCCAGGGGAGATTAAGAAAGCAGCCGTGAGAGCCTTGCTGCAGCATCCGAATGCCTCCCTGCCTCTTGGAACAGACACTTGAGCAGTTGCTGTGGCTCTGGAGGAGGGCTGGCCCCTTCCCCTTGCTCCTGGCCCCAGATGCTTCCCTCCCAGCCAGCCCCCGGCACTGTCAGGGCCACGGGCAGCAGCACTGCCCCAGCCCTGGCAGCGGGACGGGTGCTGCCCTCCTCCTGCCCCATCCCCATCCGTTCCCATCTGCGCTGCTCCCTCCTCCTCCGGTGAAACACAGCCCAGGTTTGTTTAGACAACCCGAAGCGAAACGTGGCACGTTGGCCAAAAAACCCTCCATGAAAATCCTGTTAATTTGTTTGATGAGCTGCCTCCAGCTGCAGCCAGACGAATAAACGCTGATTGGCTCTTTTGCTAAAACTCTTCGTAATGAAATGAGCCAGCTCCGTGCCTCAGCTGAACGTGCCAGCCGGGCTGGGCGAGAGGTGGATGCGTGGGGCTGCGTGGGGAAGGGGGGGCAGGAGGCAGGGGGAGACGCGTCTAATGGCATCATTTCCATTTCACAATAGCTAATCCTGCCTAAATCAATGAAGCCCTGGCATCCTAATGAAATTGGGTTGGAACTTGTTCAGTTTATGATGAGCTTTTTAACCTCGGCTTCTTAATTAGCCTGGTGCGGGGTTGAAATGGGAAAAAATGGAGTGTTTTTCTCTCTGGCCCATCTTTCATCCGCAGCACAGAAATGGTGAAATTAGATGCAAATATGCTGGGTTTAAAAATAATCTCAGCATTTAGGTCTCTTTGAGGGTGGGGTGAAAAAAAAAAAAAAAAAAGAGCAGGGTTTCTGTGGTTATGGGGCTGACCCCTTGCTCGGATGTGCAGGTGTTTCCCAGGCAGGAGGGAACAGGGCCTCGGAGGGTCCTGCAGACCTGGGGAGCAGGGACAAGCCCCTCACACAGACTGTGGGGAGCTGGAGGGGAGGAAAAAGAAATCATGTTGTCCCACTTTGTGAAATCAGTTTGAACAGAAACGTCACCATTTCTTCCACAGAAATGGCCGTGGTTTGGAACCAGGTGAAATATTGGGATGGGATTTTAGGTAGGAGTCCTGAAGAGCATTTTGATGCATCTCTGAGAAGGAAGAAGACTTGTGGCTATCCAAGCATGGAGGGACTGAACCGGCTTGAAGGGAGTCATGATGTTCCAGAGGGGAAAGGCTGATCCCTCCCCTGGCTGGAGTGCTCCGGGTCACACAGTTAGCTATGTTTTCATTGAGCACAAAGCCTGTTTTCACAACAAGGGGGAGAAAACCTCTCTGCAACTCCTTAAGCCCATCCTTCCAAGGGAAGGTCTGGCATCCAACCATTCCTCTTTACACCCAGAAATGCTGCTTTGATGAAGTCTTACAATACTAGGGAGAACTGGGAGGTCACTGAGAGACATTTTGACAAACCAGCAGCTCGTCCTCCTCTGCAGCTTTTCTCCCCACAGAGAGAGGGAAGAAAGCACACCTTCTCCCCATCACCCTCTCCAGCAGAATAAAATGTGACTTCTTCCCTAAATAATTCACAGCTTGTCTTCTTCCTGAAAGTTTTGGTTAGTACAAAATGACACTTCTTACCCTTTAATGCTCTGATGAAATATCCCTCCATGCTTAATTTAGGAACTGGCAGCTGGTAGTAGCAGGGCAGGTGTAGTGCTGGCATCTGCAGGCAAATCCCCTGGCACTGGTTTGTTCCCGAGCCACGGGAGGAGGCAGCACAGGGAGAACCGAGGACAGAATCAGTGCGGAGATGTCCCTGCCAAACCTGTGTTTTCTGAAAGGGTAGAGATCATCTGGAAAACCAGCTCTGGTGCATCACAGAGAGGCTATCGCTCCTTCAGGCAAGCAGAAAGGCTTAGGGTTAGGTTCAGCAGAGGCAGATTGGGTCCTTGACTAAAACATGAGTGTAAGGAACATGAAATAAGGTCAAAGCCTTGCTCTGCTGCATGTGTTCTTTGTGGGTTAGGTCAGTGTGATAGGCTCAGATCAGCAAACGTGTCTGCGGAATTTGTGGGCTCTGCTTCAACTCCCCAGCTTTCACAGAATGGGCCTGCATGTCTTTGTGTCCACAAAAGAGGAATGACTGCCCCTCGTTTTAGTGCTTTAAACAGGGAAAGAACAACTTCTGTTTTCAGAGACATATTTTGAAATACAACAGGTGTTCAATAGCTCTGGGAGCGTTATCACTGTGTTTCAAATTCAGTCTTCAAAATCTTAAAAACAGTAACTGTTAGCAGCGTTCAGGCTTTGTTCCACCCAAGTTCTACTGTGTGAAATTTACCATTACAATTTGAGGATGTTATTTTTTTCTGGTCATTGTCTACTAGTCAGAGATTTGCTTGCCCAGCACATGGGGAGAGGTGCAGATTATCCTGTCCCACATTGACTTTTTGAACAAGGGTGGTGTTACAACCCTATCCCACCACTAAAGTGACATGAAGTAGCTCAGGGTAGATCCAACCATGGTCATGTGCTCAGCAGCAGGAGTTTTTCCCACCCTCTATGGCAGGTGATGCAAAGCAAAAGATGAAGATACCCTTCTGGGTGCAAACTAGTGGTGGCACTTCTGGCTTTTGTTCTTTTCCTGCTGCCCATGGCCCTGCCTGCAAGACATAATTAGCCTTGAGCTCCTGTGGGTCCCCTGTGCAAAGGCTGTGTGCTGCTGGATTGCCTCCGGCCATGGGCTTTTCACAGATATTTCATTAACGTTCAGAAATGGCACTTACTCGCTAATAATCTACGAACATTTAATAAACACAGCCCAAGAGTTTTATAACCTGTTAACTTCCAAGTGGCAATAATTAAGCAAAAATGATAAATAATTAAGGCCTAATTACATGATATCTGTCATTTCATTTTCCAGCAGGCATGTTAAGTGTGTTTGCCACTGGCGACTGGGGGCCCATTCTGCAAGAGCTCAGCTCTTCCTCTGCATGCCTGGATGGAGAGTCAGGTTCCATGCAGCTTTATGGTGGAAAAGAAAGAGGAAAATGTGCTTCATTAGCCGGGTAATTGTCCCCTTCCACCACTGAAGATAATTCCCACTGAGGCTGTTTTATGGCATGAGATTGGGAAGCCAGCAAATAGAGTCATTTATGTCCCATGTTGCTGTGATAGACTGAGTTGCAGGAGGTGGGCCAGATGCAGAAGAGCCACCCAGTGCAGCACACAGAGATACCTCTTTTCACTCTCCACCACTTTGGATCTGGATCTCAAACTGAGATTTGTAAATTGGGCCCTGTATAATAGGATGTAACAACAACCAACAAATAGACAGATGGCAGGCGGTTTAAGCAGTTGCATCAGGATTCAGATTCATCATGAGATCTACAACTGACAAAAATCTGCAAAACTCCACTCTAGCACCAATTGGCAGCAGCTGAAATTACCTGCTTCTGAACTATTTTGGCTGGTTATGGAGAACTATACTGAAGACAGAGCCAGAGCTGGGAGATCTCTCCATAACCTATCAGCTAGAAAATGCAGAAGGACAGAGCATGCATGGAGCTGGTGCAGAAAGGGAAGGGGTGGGTGGCACTGGAGCTCTGTGAGGGTTGGAGTATGCAGCAGGTGCCAGAACAGGACACCAAAGTCCTCGGTGCTTTTAATGGACAAGGATAGATGGCAAAGACTGATACAGGCTAATAAAAGGGGAGATGAGCTGACAGTACAGAAGACTGAAGCTTTCTGTCTGGACAGAGTGCAGGGATAGTGCAGGGCTGGTAAAAGGATCAGGAGGGAGAGCATGTACTAAATCCACTTAGTTATCTGCTGCCAGGGCAGCATTTGTCTGCTACAGGGAATAAATGGCCTCCATTGCTTCAAAAGCAGGGAATTGGTTTAATTGATCTCTAGTGGACCCTTAGTCAAGGAGGAGCCTTGCACATGCTTTAGTTGCTTCCCTGAAGCTGTACATTGAGCTGGTTTGCTTCAGTTAATTTTCAAATGGCCACAAAAAGCTTCCTGGTATTCAGGCAGCAAATTCAACTTTTTTTTTTTTTTTTTTTTTTTTTTTTTTTTTTTTTTTTT
>NC_048909.1:4590958-4601560 GCF_011077185.1 Oxyura jamaicensis | reverse complement strand
TTTTTTTTTTTTCAGGAGGTTCCAGTTCAGCCCCTTCAGATAGGGGACAAAATTAGATTTTCCCCAAAGAATCAATTTCTTCATTACCCAGCCCTATTCTTGAAAGCTTTGTTTGCATCTGACAGTCCATTGCAATCCCCCAAATCCCAGCTCTGTCAGCTTCAGCACCGTGGCCCTAGATTACAGAAATTTCCTGCAGTGTGGGGTGTTGTGAGGTGCAAACATGCACCTAGAAGTTTGTTATTTCTCTGTTTCCGTTTGACTCTCTTACTGTCAGAGGGTAAGGGCTAGAAGCCTTTACAGTCAGAAATCATCAGTCATGCAGATGATCATTCGGAATGGCTTCCACTGTTTCTAGGGGTTAAGGAAGGACTGTGATTGCTGGACTTCCCTACCCAGCTTCCAGAACTGTAGCACCAGCTGCTTAACGAGCTTTTATATTTGGGTTCCAAGGTAGCTATGGATTTTGCTTTCCAATTTACGTTTCTCCCTCAGTTGTAAAGAAAGTGAGGATCAGATAGGGGGTCAGGCTGTGGCCACAGAGTTACTGTGATAGCTCTTCTATAGGAACTGCGTGCAGTTTGAGAGCTCACTGCCAACGCAGAGCAACACAGCTCTTTTGTTGGAGAACAAGTTTGGGCGAGTTACCTTACTTCTGCCGTAGTGAAGCAGTTTGCATTGCATCACATATGGAGCCTCAGCTGAAAAGCGGTGGCTATTAATGAATGAGTGGTGTCTAAGTGCACAATTTCAGGTTTAATAGTTCACTCTGGGTGCTAGGAAGGAAGTCTGAACCAGCATCCCAGTGCAATGTTTGTCCTTTTTGCTCTCACTAACCTACCCTACCCTAGCCATTCGCTCATCTTTCAGCTGATATTCAAAATGTTTCTGGGAAACTCAAACAGCCCTGCTAGCAAAATCTATCCTGCAAATCACAGAGAACCTGCAACATCCACTGAGAGCTCAATATTCCCACTTCAGCAGCTGGGGAGTCAATCAGGCAAGGTGTTTCTTTACCACCCGGAGCATTACATAATGAAATGCCGAGGAAACCACCTCGCATGGATAGAAAGTAAATTCTCCACGGGGGAGAATATAGCGAGAGAAGCAAGTGGAGATGCATTAGCAGAACAATGCAGATCCTCACAGAAAAGGGGGCACATGTCAGCTGCATCCCACTGTGAGTGATGTGTGGTGCTGTGTTCGAGGAACTGAAGCATCGTCAAGCACATGGGATTGTGCAGAACTGCAGGACTGCTGCTAAGTAAGTGGCAACCCCAGATTGCTGCATAAGGCTACGTACCTGGCTTGATGTGCCACTGGGGATGTAAGGGCTTATTCTGACCTGACCCAAATCCAGGTGTTCTCATGTTGCTGGGCTAACTCAGGGGATTTGAGGCTTGATGGCACTCACATGTGTGGCTTTTGAATCCGTGGATCTCTTAGAAGACCTCCCCAGGAAGAGGAGGAGAAGAAAGTCCAGTGACAGCTCTGTGTTCCCAGTCATTGCTGTTCCTAACATAGATTATTTGCAAAATGAGGCTGAGGGAATTATTTCTTTTTATATGACACTGTATTAGGTAATACCTTAGCCCAAGGTAGATTGCTTCATTCTGTTCCAAACCAAACTTCTTCCCAAGATGGTTTGTACAAGGGTGATTTCCACACTCAAGAACTCCCTTAGCCAGAAGCACTGAGATATTTAGAAATGTTTTAAATGCTGATTTTAGGGAATTCAGTTAAAAGTGCTAGTGCAGCCTGTTCTGACTTAAAAATAGATCTTGTCTACCCCAAACTGGAAGAATAACAACATTTTCCCATTTTCCAGTTAGGCCTGGGTAGCTGTGCTATCTCAGCATCCATACTTAGTCCAGGTATCAGAGTGCATTTATGTACTGGAGGATTTCACCCTGGGTTAATGGAGTGTCAGGGAAAGTGGGGGCTGCTTAGCACAGCAGTAGTTCCCAGAGCCATGGTGGGGAAGGCTGGATGCCATCTGCAAGCAGACGAGAGGTGGTACAGAAAGCATGACCATTACAGCAGTGCAAATTCAGAGACCTGACCCATTGAAAAAGGCCCCTGTCAGGGTTGGAAAGGCAGGTTCAGAGCAGGTGATGTTGAATCTGTGAGTGTGCCTGGCCAGGTGCTTCCTAGGATGTAGCTAGCCTTGCACCTTCCACTTGGACATGACAAGTGTGCTCCTTGCCAAGAACCTGGCCCCAAGGTTGCAACTCTTTGGTGTAAGACAAAAAAGCACAAAGTTGCTAGGAGCTATGCTAAGCTTATTTCCACTGCAGCCACTCTCCTGCATGCTCAACAAAGAGCTTACAAGGACCCAAAACACTGTCACAGTGACAGCGTCCTTTCTTCCTGCCTTATCCCAATTTGCATTATCCGTTCCTCTCACCAGCCACTATTGTACAGGCTCAATTGCCTTGAATTGCTAGAGACCCTGGTCTGCTCTGCCATATATGTTGGTGTCTGAGCATTAAATATTCATTGAATGATTCATTATTTGGACATTAAATATTAATTCAGATGAGGGAAAGAACTGGGTAATTTGTATTTGTTTTCTGCAGATTGTCTTGAATTGGAACTGTCTGGTTTCGAAAGGGTGGTGCTCAGGGGCAGCTGATTTTTCACTCCTGATTTTTCTGTGGAAGTGCTTATTGCCTGTCCTTCAGACATCCTTTTCCCCACTGTATCTGTCTGCCTGAGCTCTGAGATTAACTTCACTAACGATATGTTTGTGATTTGTTTACAAACCATACAGTTTAAGAAAACTTCCTTCTGCTCCCCCCCAGTCTCAAGTCTCTCTCTCTCACACACGCACACACAGAAGAGACTGCACTTAAGATGCTCAAGCTTCAATATAATTGTTTTTGTTACAGGGAGATGTCTGGTTCTGTTCTGTCTCTTTAAGTGAAGTTTATGGCCTGAAAGGTAATTGATTTGCAATGGTATTTAAGACAAGAGCTGGAGGATACTGCTGTGCTCTTCTGCAATACAGTTGCCTGGAGAAAACCATTGCTAAAGCAAAAACATTGACTTTTTTTTTGTGATGTGGTCTCTTCTGATGCACTCAGCAGGGGTGAAGTTTGCTCTATTTTTACAGAATTGTCTGCTACTTTTACAAAAGCAGTTTGGACACTGTACAATCTTGCGAGTTGTGCTGTGAATTAGGCAGTGGGTGCAGGAGCGGAGAGCAGGACACTCCGTGCTTTTGATTGCTGCTCCTTCCTTTATCCTTTGCCTTGGATTAGGTTTTAGCTTGCTTTTTTTTCCAAGGAAAGGCAATTTTATGAAGGAGTCAGGCAGGGCTGGGGAATCTGCTGGGGTTTAGCCACATGGTGTTTAATGGCACAATTGGAGGGATAAATACATTGGTGATTATGGATAGAGACAATGCCAAGATAGTATTAGGGGGTAGGATTAGAGAAGGTAGACAGGAAGGTTTTCCTAATACACCTGAGTCATTTCTACAATAGGTCTGTCAGGAAAAAAAAAAAAAAAAAAAAAAAAAAAAAAAAAAAGGCAAAAAAAAAAACTCTGTAAATTGAAGTTAGCTGCAGACGTGGGAGAACATAAAAGCCCCAAAGTCAATGACAAATCTCCTTCTACTTTCAGCAGGAGTAGGGCTTTAATCTCACCTACTCTTTATGGAACAGAAACCCAAAAGCAATTGTTTTTTTGGTTGGTTGGTTGGTTGGTTGGTTTGGTTTGGTTTTTAGCTTAAAAAATGCAAAACAAAGAAACAAAAGCAGACAGGACCAATCTCAGTAATACATGTGAGCAACCAAACTCTTTTTTCAGCTCACTGGGCTTGCTAGTATCCCCATAACTTCAGAGCACAGTTGTTTCTCTGGATTAAAATTATGGAGGACCTGGGATTATTTACTATTGCAGTATGAACAGCAATAGTCAAGCTGATAATTTCATGCTAAGACTTTTGCCAACAGCTAGGAGAGACAAACTGCTGAAAATCAATGTCTATGAGCTTTCCAGAAATCCAACTACACAGCTAATCAGGTCTCCCTGGTACAGAGCCCCAGTGAGAGTTACTTTGTGGCTTCAGATTGCTGCTTGCTATGAGAAATCTTGTTCTAGGATTGATGCAAGTGGTGTTGATGCATCAGAAATCAGGGTGCAACAAGGACATGGTGACAGTAAGAGTTAGACATTTTTTTCATTTCTCTGATATGGCTTGCCAAGGGAATATCTACTATGCACTTTAAGTCAAGTGAGTTTTCCTTCTTATCCTATGTAATTTAAAACTAAGGGAATTTGGCAAATTATAGAAGTTCTGTGTCTCCAAAGAAAACTGAAGTCAGCTCTCCCCAGAAATCATGCTTAGAAACCAAGCTACAGATGAGTAAATACTGCCTTATTCCACCACATCACAGGTTAAACCCAGATTGGAAATATTATCAAAGATTGTTACAAAATGGAAAACAAGCCAGTGCCTTGTTCTTGCTGCCTGAAGAGGCTGGGTCCCCGCCTGACCACACTTGCAGGCACCATTCTGCAGAATCCCTGTAGTGTGGTGCTGTGGGGAAGCTGAAACCCCGCGGAAGCAGAGGGATGCACAGACCCATGGTCCCTGCTTCTCACCACCTGGCCTTTGAGAAGCTTGGCATCCCCAGGACATCCAGAGCTCTTGGTGCCTTTTCTTGTTTATATGATAGAGGAAACAGAAGCTTCTGTGAGCAAAGCATCTGCAAGACCTTTGTTGGGCTTTCTGCTTTGTTTTCATATATGACTTATTTATAACGATTCCCTAAACTGACATCTGGAAGTTGTCCTTTCTCCTATAACAGGGAGTGACAGATTCTCCATGCTCCCTTTCCATCTCCACTTTAAGGAGAGGCAACTCCTCCCCACCGTAATCTTTTATATACTCATTGAATAATAACCTTTTCTGGTCATTTACTCAGCGAGGATTTGTCATTCTAATATTTCATTGATCCCATAACATAAAATCCCAAAGATATGCACACAGCTGAGCAGCAGCACACAATTCCTTTGGCAGTATTCACAGCTTAAATATAACTCAGGCAGTGTAAAAGCAAATAAGTTTTGAAGTGAAGTGTCAAAACCACTCTCTCCCACCACTTTTGGGGACCACCGATTTTGTTAATTAAGGATTGGGAGGAGATGAGGGGGTTCCAGCAGATCAAAACTCCTCTGTCTCTGGGAAACCCCTAACTGCTACAGCAATTATGTAAATTCAGGAGAATATAATTTATTCATGCAATTTTGGTCCATCCTTGTGCCAGTGGTTTCACACTGATCAAAGGACTGCTCTGAAAGTTGCTGGAGATGCTCTCTGCCTCCTGCACAGGGCACTGTCCCTCTTACACACAGTTTTATAAGGAATGTCCCCACTCTGTCAAACATGCAGGGAGCACTGCTTTTGTGGGATTATGACAGAACCTCCTGGGGAAAAGACAAATCAAGCTTTTTATCTGCTTTTCTGCTTGCCACAAGCTAGTCCCAACTTCCAACCACTAAAGGCACTTCTGCTCCTCTCTGCTCTGTCAAAGGACTTAAGATGATCAATTTATAATGTCTACAGAGTGCTAGGATGAAAAGATGTTCTGAAAATGCCTTGGATAAAAAGAAGCTGTAAAAAAAATAATCTTTACCCTGATAGACTGATTACAATCTATTGTGCCACGGATTAGAGGGTGAGTATTTATTCAGCTTATTTTTTTTATTCCTATGTACAGATGCTCTGGACCACAATGACCCCTTTGAAGTCATTATTGGCTCTTGCATCCATGAGTAGCATAGAGGGCACATTAATAAGCTGTGTATAGAAAAAGACAATGAAGTCCCCAAGAAGTCATTAAGAGTCTATTGTGTCAGTCTGACTGTAGCCCACAAAAGATACTGAATCTGTAAGCTAAAAATATCCTTCGGAAAAGCTGTTGACACAGTTATTCTACATTGGCAGCAACATCCTCCCCACACATACACATGCTACCCTTGCTAATCCTGCTCAGAGCAATCCATGTTCTGGGAAGCATCTGTGTTTTTTTGTTGTTTTTGTTTGTTTGTTTCTTGGGATTCAGAGACCTCCAAATGCCACTGTCTCTACTCACAGCTTTGTTAGTGAAGTGCAAGGGAAAACAGGACCATATATTTTATCCCTGTCCTATAATCCCCATTGTGCAAAGTGCTGCACAAATACCCAGCTAGAGACTGCTCTTATGTCAAAGAGCTGACAGCTGTAAAGAACGGAATGGGAAAATATGGGAAGGAAACAAATACCTGCTGTGCTTCTGCCCTTTTGGACCCAGTGATGCTCTCACCTCACAGGATCACTCTTTCCTATGCCTACATAAATCTTCAAGATGCAGGCTTGATCCCACTCCAACAGCAGAGGAGCCAACCTCACATTTTTCTGGTGACACCACCCCTTCTCCGTGCTGGCTGGGACACTCAGAAGAGCCGGTCCCAAAGGCAATGAACTTTTGCAATGGATGGAGCAGCTCAGCTGACTCAGAGCTACAGCTCCGAGCTCTCTGCAGGCTCAAGCAGATACCACCAGGTTTTCAAGGTATTCCTCACAACTACTGGGCTTAGGGACAATGTTTCTTCTTTTAATGGAAGCTGAAATTTAGTAGTTACTGGTTGAAATCAAGACAGAGAGACAAGTACATGTTCAGCCCTGATTCTTGTCTGAATAAATCCTAAATTAAGAGGACAGCTCACATCAACCTTAGTGTACCTATTACTGTTGACACAACAAAATAATGCAACTCCATCCAATGGCCCTGTTGTATTATAAAAAACTAAATACCAAGACAGCAGGTTTACCTAGATGCCTATAACTGCTCTGATTCATTCCTGGAAGGGTGTTAGGTTTGAAACATGTTCCATTAGAGGGTTTGCAAAGTCCTCTAATGCGAAGCTATCCCAGCCCTACATGCTCTGATCCTGCAAGAAGATGTTGCAGAATATAAACCGCCACTGAAACAAGCAGAAAGAAAGGTGGGAATTGATGTAAAAGCCATGTCTGCTTTTCCCTTTCCTGCTCAAAAAGGATAAGGAGAAAGATTATTCCCTACCGTACTGGGCTGTGGAGTCTCCAATATTGTGTCTAACTCATGCTGAGCAATGTGTATTGATTGCTTTGTTACAGGCTATATTGTTCAGTCCATCACCAATAAAAAGTTTATGTAAAGCAAGCACTGAGGAAAGCCGGTAAGAGAAAGTGAGCGGAGAGAGTGAACACACGCAGGGGGTAAATGCTACTTTCCTTTCCAGATATCCTATGCCCAAATTCCAGTTACAAGAATTTATTTTCAATCACCCTGTTTTAAAGCCTTTAAAAGAAAGGGTTTTTTTTGTTTGTTTGTTTGTTTGTTTGTTTCTTTGTTTGCTTGTTTGGTTTTTCCTACTTGTTCATGTGTAAATTTTTTAGTTAAACAAAGTACCAAGATAAAAGGGGGAAAAAAACACATATAGATACTATATTTGCATATGAAAAGTAGTGGCTGAATATTTTGCTGCATTTAAAGGGAAGGAAAAGGAAAGAATGAGGATTTACATCTGGAAGACAATCGAGTTGGCATGACAGCCTTTAGGGCTGGGTTTCTCTAAACACAGTGCAGGTGATGTGGGGGACGTAACTACCAGCACTTCTCTGCTTCTGAGCAGCTTCTGGGGTGAAAACAATTTCACTTCTGTAGCTAAACATCCTGCACGCAATGGTCTTCACTAGGATGATAAATGAAACGTGGCCAGCCTGTCTGAACGCTCCTCTCTGCTAGCAGCTTGACTGAGATCTATTTGCTTCTTAAACACTGGAACTATCCCCACCAGTGAGCAGGTACGGACGGAGACACAGGCGATTAACGAGGTTTGGATGATGGAACAAGGCCCCTAGGGAGCTGTTATGGGACAGTACCAACATCACACGGCTCCAGTGTCATGCTGTCCAGTGGGTGCCTGGGCTTGCACCCATACTCTATGCGTGCCCCAGCCTGGCTCTTTGCAGAGCCCAGCCCTCCTTGCAAGCTGCCTTTGTTGCTTGGTTTCCTTGCACGGCAACACAAGGACATTTATCAGTCTCAGCTCTTGCGGTTCCATTAACTTTTCTTGGCCTCAGACAATAAAGCCGTGGAGTTAATTTCATTCATTTAACCAGTGGGAAGGGGGTGGGGGTGAAAAATAGACAGAAAGCATTTTCTTTTAATCTGATGGATACAGGATGCCACACTTGCATCCCCGATACAGCCAGCAGTGTCAGCACTCACTATCATCTCAAGCTTTACAAATAATGACTCGCTTGGTTCAGTGGTCAAACTGAAGCAAAATCATGGAGCCAAAAAAAGCACTTCAAGGTTATTCTACAAGGTGTTTTGATCCAATACAAAAAATTCTATTATTGTTATTATTATTATTAGTTTAAGGACATTTACAACTATGTCTTTTGGTTTCTTTTCTAACTAACAATGGATAAAGAGGCCAATATCAAAAAGAAAGTGTCATTTCAGAAGGAAAAGTGGAACCCTTCTGTTAGGAAACAGAAATGTGGGAAAATGTTTTGACATCTCTTTTTTTTTTATTTATTTTTTATTTATTTTTTATTTTAACTTTGTATTTTTACCCTAGCTAAAATTGTTCACAGGCTGAGTCTGAACTGGTAAGTAGTTTAGACGCCATCCCTGGGTGCTGTAGAGCAGTGAATTAGACATTTGCACAAAGAATTTTGCCTTTCTCTCTTCCCATAATCCTGGTGCTTCTAAGGTGAAATGCAAACAAAAAGCATTGTAGTCTATCTCAGAGAAGTGTCTGCTGGAATATCAACATCAGTTTTTAAGAGTGGAATTAGAAGAGGAGCAAACATGGAGCCTGGGGCATCCCTCTTTTTGTCTTTCTTTTATTTTTTTGTTTTTGTTTGTTTGTTTGTTTGTTTTTGTTGGTTTTTGTTTATTTTTTTGGTCCCCATCATGCAACGGCTCCTTCTCCAGCTCGGAGGCAGCCTGTCTGGGCCTGCTTATTGGCACTGTGTTTTGTAGGCAGGATGGTCCTTCAGCCTCCAGGAAAACTGGGGAGTGTGGATCAAGAGTATAACCATGGGTCACTAGAGGAGAATGCCAGATGGAAATCAGAGAACAGCGCTTAGCAGATGTGAGAGCAATGAAAGCAAGAAACAAAGCCCCATTACCCACTATTATTACTAGCCTCCCTCCTCTTGGAATTAAAAACAGGCTATTTAGCTCATTCTAGTAGAACTTTTATTAAGAAGCTGCTGGATATTGGCATTGATAACTTGCTAGTGAACCCACACAGGGACCCTTCTGGACCAAATCCCTTTTACACACAAAATAAAGGCATTGGTGATCTGTGCTACTACTCACCATTAACCACGCTTAGTTACAAAAGAAAATACTGTCTCTGCTTCTTGTGATTCTGCTTGAAATCTTTGGGCAGGTGTCACTGCATGATTAAATCACCTGCTCCATAAAGATGCAGTTTAATTAATTATGAGGGAAGTCAAATTCTAAAATGGAAAAAAAAAGGGGGGGGGGCGGGAAGGAAAGAAAGAAAGAAAGGAAGAAAATAACCTAAGGGACACCCATGACAATAAAAAATTACTCCAGCTAAGCATGGCATTGGAAGGATACTATTTGCTGTTGACATTACACATCTTTCAATATGCTCTGTCTGTGCTGGATGAACAGCCCTGTTGGTCGTTTTTAGCTAACAAGAGCAGAAGCAGTAAAAGGGCTGCCCTGGTGGCACTTCACCACTGCTGAAATGCAGCCACCTCTGGGCACTAAAGTGACAGATATCTGTAGAAAACTGTATGTGCTACGGATAGAAAGGGAAAACAGAGGATAAGCAAAGACTGCATCCATTTGAAAGCAGGGTGAATCAGTACAGAACTCACTCAGACTACTTTGGCAAAGAAAGTGTTTTGTGTTCAGTGGCTTCTCATCCACAAGAATTTCTTAGCCCCTGTTTGGTGCTGCTCTGGTGCAGCTCTGCGGGAGCTGCTGCACGCAGATAGCTGTGGTCGAGCAGGTGCTTCACGCACAGCTAGCTGAGCCACAGCTGTACCGGAGAAAGGTTTCTCAAGCTCGTGGAAACAGGAGCTCAAGAGCCAGATAATCCTTGCCAAAGCCTGACAACTTCCTGTGGCAGATGTCACTTTAGACATGAGCAAGGAGTTATTTCAACCCAGCTAGAGAATCCAGCTTGTGATAACTTTAACCTGTCTTATATCCACTTGCAGCACCCTTTCTTTGACAGGTATAGCAAATTCCTTTCAATGTATCAGGAACAAGAGGCTTTTGCTGTGTTTGAGTGAGTGAAAACGCAAATGATTCTCTTCCTAATTAGCCTAATGAGCCTTTTGGCTCTCACATGATGACAAGTAAATGAATTTGCCCTTTCCTTGACAAGTTCTTATGGGAATGAGCTGAAGCCTTTTGTAACAATGCATCAGAAGTACAAAGTCATTAAAAACAGTTGTCCAACTATGAAATTAGTTATTGATTAATATTGCTTCCAGACAGCCATATTGTTCATTCAAAAAAAAAGGGGGGGGGGGGGGGGGGGATGTATTCCATGTTAATATTTATTCAT
>NC_048909.1:4533524-4590858 GCF_011077185.1 Oxyura jamaicensis | reverse complement strand
ATCTCAGCTTGCTATCCCAATTCCCAGGTGCAGAGATCAGCTTCTTCTGGAAGAAGCCTAACTAAAATGAGCAGAAGTAAGCCTCATGTGAGTCACAGGGACTTTGTCATCTCCCAGGCGGTGAAGCATGGTTAAAAAAAGAACAGAGGGCTCCTAAAAGTAGCTGAAAGGCCCGTGATCAGTGAATAGAGACAGAAAATCACTGAGTCATCTCAAGTGCTATTAAGGGCCAAAAGAGTGGTATTAGAGTGAATGTAAGAGCAGAACAGGCTCTGAGAAATGGCTCCACCTCCACAAGGGCTATTTCCATGGTCACCCAGGCAGGTCAAGAGATGTGTGTTTGCACTTTTATACCATTCAGCCGCCATAATCTCTCAGTCTCTGAATAGAGAAGAAAGAAAATGGTGGGGAAAAAAAAATAATAATAAAAAAAAAATACTTGGAATCACACTAAATAGAAAGCTTCTGCTTTTCTAAGATGGCCCTGGTTGACAATGGGAAATGACTGACCTCCTACCACAGTGATATAATTTTGTATGTTTAAAGCCATAATGCATTTTGTATTCTTTTCTCTTGCACAGAAGTCATGCTTGTCAGAATCTTAAAAATTCCAAGTACGGTTCATATTTCATTTCACTCTGAGGTAATTGCCAGTCAGCGGTCATTTGTGGGCTGCACTGATCGGAAGTTTTCAAACAGAAGTAGGCTTTTCCCACTTACATACTTAAAAACCAAAATAAAATCTCTGGGAAAAAAGAAAAAAAAAAAGAAAAAAAAAAGAAAAAAAGAAAAAAAAAAAAGTTTTCTCCTGAACTTTCAGTTCTCAGAGGAGTCTGGCCCACAAATGACACAGTCGTAATGTTGCTCCTCCATTACAATTACTTCAGAATGATTACTCTTCTTCTACTTCATCCTCAGCTGATTAGTCCCTAGGCTCAACTGCTTTCAAATGAAAAAAAAAAAAAAAAAAAATCAAACAACAAAAAAAAACACCATCTTCTTGTGTTTTCACTTCGGTGGGAAAAATTCTACTTGTGATAAAGTAAATAGATTGGTTTTATCTGTGTGGCGTTTAGTTCTGAAAAAATATAATAATTTTGCTGGTACTGAAATTCTGATTGTTGAGTGTCTTTAATGCAACTCTTGTCTATTCTGTTGATTAGAGAAATAGTTGACATACCTGATCCAAACACTTCTGGAAGCTTAAACTGCGTTTTGGAAAGCACTACAGTTTTTTTTCCTGTCTTTCTCCTCTATGGAAAGCAATCGCTCAAACAGCTTGCACATACCTACATACCCATCCATATCTACAAAAATGCTAGTATTTATGCTTTTTCCATCATACCTGGCATCATACCTGGCAGGATAAACAATTCATCAAGAAATGTTCTGCTTAAAAGATATCTGGTCCTTGCTCTATTTATTTATTTATTTATTTAATAAAAGGTGTTCAGATAGTTTGGAAAAGTTTTAGATAGTTGTTAAACGAACTGAATCTTATCAGGTTTCCTTATCCTTTCTCATCAAATCTGAAACATGCCAGGCATAATCTAGATTGATATATTTGGCATTTCACAAACCCTTGCTGCATGTCACTCACATCCAAGTGATGGGCACTTCAAAGAAAACCAGGCTGTAGTTTTGAGCACTTCTTTACAAATTTCTTTGGAGCAAAATTTTCTTACTTGGAAGCCCTCTAGTTAAGGCTTGCATTTCTGATAAATTTCTATGCATTATTAACCTAATTGGACCCAAAATATATTCTAAGATTCTCATTAATATTTTTTAATATGTTATGGCATCTTTACCCTTGAGCAGTCAATCGAGTTTTCATCTTCATAAAAATGGGTTCTTCATAATCAGACAATCCAATAATTTCCAGTCCATAAGGTAAATTTCCTCTATATTCTTTTGATTTTGCAGTTTTCTTACTTATCAGCACAATACATTTCACCCTATGGATTATTTCTCCATAAACCTTTCCACTATTGCTAGAAGCTACTAGCTGGAAAAGATGCCAACTTGAGCTGGAGGACATGTTGAAGAGATGATGTCAGGCCAACAGAAAGAAGGTAAAGCTCTTAGCATTTCAGCAGGATTGTTCCATTTATTCTTGTAATTTAGACCCTTCACTGGCTCAGATCATCTTCAAAATGGATAAAATACCAGTGGACCACATTGAATAGTAAGTGAAAGGTACTAAAGTCCACCAACTGTTAGTCACTTACCTGTATAACAGTAACATTTTGGAGACTAAAATCTGAGTATCACTGAGGTGATACAAAACAGAACACAAAAAGGATGACCTAAAAAAGTATCAGTGTTAGGTGCTATGGCTGCAATAAGAACAATAATCAGCCAGAACAATTATTGGGTAAAAAAAGATTTTTTTTCATATAAATTCAGAACTCTTTTATTGTTATTATCTAAAATTGAACTATGTAGATTATTTTAAGTGGGTAGATTTTTGTTTTGTATCCATGAAATTGCTACCATATTAACAAGATTTTCCAGACATTAATGGATTGATTTCTGTATAATTGTAACTATATTAATTCATCCCAATTACCTCTAAGTAAAATTTAAATTAAGTTAAATTGGAGAAATTAAAAATGTTTGAAAACCCTGCATGGAAACCTTGAGGCATCATACGATTGTCATTTCTCATCTCTAATATCATTCATTCTGCAACTGAGAAAACAACATAAGTAGTCTCAATTCTCCCAAGATTTGTAAACTGTTGTTTTTCTGTATCACTCAAAGCTAACTTAAAGGTCTCTCCATGAAGCTAACTTGATATCCCCCCCCACCCCACCCCCCATGGAAACAATGTATCTGCCTGTTTTCTCCTTTCTGTTTCTTAAGAATCTGATATACAGATGACCCATTTGTAATGTGAAGATATTCAACCATAAAGACAGGTTTAAATGCATAGTGGAAGCACTGGCATTGCTCTGATGGAGAGAGAACATTCACAACAAACAGTGGAAACTGCTGGCAACACAGACACCCAGAAGTGACCTCTACCTCCTGTGTTCACTGTTACCCCGAAGGCAAAAATACCCTTCTTAGTAAGATCATGGCTAGGATTAGTCTTCTGCAGAGCTTGGTGACAGATCCAGGTTGAGATAACTTTTATATGATGCTGGAGAACATATTTGTATTCTGGCTTAGCCAAGCTCTGCATTGCTCATGATTGTACCAGAAGTATTTGAGCTGAAACCGGCTCTAAATGGCAGCTCTTCAATACCAAGTTCTCCCATCACTGGAGTGAGAGAAGCTTTGTGAAAATTTACAGGGTAAAGAGAACTGGCAGCAGAATCATTGCGTGTCAAGGGGGAATTTGAGCAGCTTGATAAAGCGTACACCCGCACACATCAAATCTACACATGGATTTCTAAGCACAGCTGTGTTTTAGGGATCTCACCACCTGGAATCTCAAAGGGTCTTCTCATCTCCCAGCTGACTACTTCTTCCAAAATACCCCTCCATAGTTCTCCAGATCTGATTTCTAGATACATCTGGAGCTAGGAGAGGCCTTGGGTTGCATCTCTGTGAAGGTGGTTGATAGGTTGCATTGATATGGGGAGCAAGATTTACTCATGGAGTGTGTCACATTGCAGACCCCGGACATTTCGTGTCTTCTCTATTGGTGCCTTTTTCCATTTGCTCTAGGATCTGTAGGCTTCATGGCCCAGTGATCTGCTCTGAAATATAACAGCTAACTAGAATTATCAAAAACTAGATAAAATACTCATTTTAGATCATCTGTGCTCTGAGACACTTAGATGATGCAGGTCATGCTGAGGAGAAGAGAGGAAGCTGTTCCCCTCCCTGCAGCAGAGTCACTCAAACTAAGAGAAGGATGCTCACAGGATGGAGGAGGCTTGGAGAAAGGTTGTTTCTTAATTGCATTTTGGTTCTGGACCCTCTGGTGAGCAGAGACATACTGGGAACAAATGAATTTTTTCTGGTGCTAAAAAAAAAAAAAAAAAAAAAAAAAAAAAGGAAAAAGTTTTGCCGCTTAGAGCAGGGAAATAGTTTGAGGCTATGTTTTAATTAAAATGAATATCTGCGCTATCTTAATGTTATTGCCAGTTAAGTGTAGCAGGGTGATTTAGAGTTCTATAACACAATTATACTCCGGTAATGAAGCTCCGCAGAATTATCCCAGGAATTCAGAATGCAGAGGGGAGCAGTAGCTCTCATTTGTAACCATGTTAGAACCTTTATTGTTACAGTATTTTCTGTTTTGCTCAAAGATTAACTCAGTCGTATTTAAGTCTCTGGTTACATTAAAGAGAAATTGGGAACAGGTGACAGGAACAGTTTTAGTACCCCTGCCGCGGGCTTGTTCAAAATGTTCTACCAGCGGAGAGCTGACTGCCTTAACCTGTTCATGCTCTTCGTCTTTTTACAGGGGGACAGGACGCCTGTTATTAACTTTAAGTATCACAAGGCCTTATTTGAGGCCTCAAATAAGTGAATATTCGAGCAGGGAAATCTCTACTGATGATGCTTTGACAGCTGGCATGAGGTCTTTCAAAGATGCTTTACCCCTTGGCAATGCAGCTGCCTCTTTCCTGCAGGCTCATGTTGCAGCCACGATCTGCATGCTGAGGATGTCTCCTTTGCTCGTGGGCTCCTGATCAGGTTCTCTCAAGGTGCAAACCCCTATAGAAAAGACGGGCTGCATGGGAACAGGTGCTTCCCTGCTCTGCTCTGTCTTCTTCCATATACTTGAAAAAACTTTTATACAACTCCAGCTGTGTTTCCAACACAGCAGAATTTGCACACTTTACAAAAATTGCAGGAGATAAGCATTTATACTTACAAGCCATTGAGTTTGACCTCTGGGAAGCACCCGGGTCATTCCTGGTTTCTGTACTTTTTTGTGCGTTACCATGTGGCCGTACCCAGAAACATTCATCCTCTCTGTAAAGAAAACAGAAATCCAAATTGATTCACCTATCCATGGACAAAAAGACACCATATTTCTCCACCCCAGAGATTAGCATTGTCAGCCCAGAATGGAGCCAGAGCATGAACCCTTCACGGCCACCAGAAGTCTGAGTGAGATGTTGAGTGAGAGTGAATGTGTCAGGGTAGATACATCAAAAATTCATCTCCCACAAGGAGTCCTCATCTCCAACTGAGCAAAGCATGAGGTTTTGTTTCCAGAAACAGGAAAATTGCTTGTAGAAACCAAGAAGCCCTCACCATCTGTATTCTTATTTGGATAAAAAAAAAAAAAAAAAAAAAAAACATTTGGCATTGAGGAAAGATGAAAACTGAAACTGAGCTAACTGCACTTGAGTTTTTGATTTGCAGCAAACAGATTAAAAGCAGAAATGAATCAATATGGTAATACGATCAATCCTCAGGAACACCTCCAAACCCCCGTGGCAGACCCCAGCAGTCTGATAAATCAAAGTGTACAGCCTGTGGATACCATCTCCCTGTCTTTGTTTTTTTTCCACACTTTTATGTCACAGACAGGGTCCAGACTGCTCAAATGAGGCATATCTCTTGGCCTTACAGGACTGTTACTGTTGAAATCCAGCATCATATTCTTGTAGTTACAGAGATCCTAGCTTCAACTCAGTGACACTTTGGGGAAAAAATATAGCTGGGATAATAAAAGTATGTTTTATAGATTTCTTTCTGTTTTGCTTTATGGTTCTGTTTGAAATAAATTAAGAAGAAAGAATTGCTTTAAATGTGAAATGTGTGTGCTTCTTTTTTGACATTTTCAAAACTTAATGTTTCTATTTGCTTGCTTGAAACTAATTTTAGTTTGTCAAGTTCTTTCCAGTGGAGCCTTTTGCAATTGTGTTTCCTAGATCTCAGTAATAAGAGCAGCTCTTTCTTTCAGGTCCTGGTCTATTCACACTGAGCTGTGCTTTTCTGCCTTCAGGCCTTCTGAAATATTATCCAATGGGGCAAAATGCGGCTCAACATGTGTACAGACCTTGCCTTTCACTTTCAGGTCAGTTCTACCTCCACGGCCCCAAAAGGACAATTCTTCCATTGTTAAGCCTTACCTGAGGAGTAAAGGCTGTCACCTCACAGCTGTGTGAAAACCCACAGCTTAAGTTTCAACTCAAGGAAGAAGTGGACTGCTAGCATAAAAAATAGGTCAGTCTGTTTTCTGCAGAAATTTTTTTTTTTTTTTTTTCTGTAAATCTTTGGTCCCTGTCCAATAGCTTGCTAAAAGCTCATGACCATGGAATAAAGACTAAGGTCAGATGGCCTATAGCTGTGAGACAATATCTCAGGATGCAGGTGTCCTTGGGCTCTGATTTAGGTTTCCATGTGTCTTATTGCATTTGCTTAATGATTTTCTAGGCACCTATGGCCATAGCATCTGGGCTGCTGCCACAAATTAAATGCAATAAGACATTAAATCAAACTGTCTACAGCAGACTGCAGAAACAGGCCTCCTCCTCCTGCTGCCACTACCAGACAGAAGTAAGCCAGAAATGGTTCAAATTCATGCAGAGACATTGCAGAAATGATGTATCTTACGGCGCTCTTGGAAAGTCGGTGGAGTCACTGTGAGTTACCAGGAAATCCATGCTCCTGAACTGGAATTCTTCCACCATAAATATCACAGAAAACAGGGCTTGAAAGTATTTCAAGTGTTCACATATTCTACTGCCTCATTATATAGGGAACTTGCCCTTGGTCTCCCTTTTGGGTAAAATCTTTGGCATCATTTATGCAGCACAAGACCCTGAGGTTCAGACACTAAGATTTTGGTGGTTTATGGCCTGTTATTAGAGATTTATTCTCCCAACACGAGTACTTGAATTTACAGTAGCGCATGTTGAGGGAGATGCATGCCTATCACGAGCCACTACCCAGTGTGAGTGTTCGTGCTTGCACTTATATTTGATCTCATTTGAGATTTTATATTCTGTATGTTACTATTGGAGCTAGACACATACATGACCGTTATCTGCCAGATAGCTAGCAGCTGGAATGTATAAATTGTCTGGTATAAAGAAAGACTTACCAGGAAATATTTTCAAACTCGAAAATGTAAATTCAGTGTTTTGAAGTATGAAAAAATGGCATCCCTAACACTATGGCAATATGAAATTATATCTGAAACAGCAGCTCAATGGTAGTTTGTTAAAATAGCCTGAATAGCCAGATATTCATTAAGTTTAATCCCCTTCATCATGAGGGAGGGAGGCAGAATTTCAGGGCATGTAAAATCTGTCTGCATGTGCCCATCTGCTCACTATGGTTTTCTATTACAGATTGTTTGGAAAGTATTATCAGTTCTTCACATGGGCAAGAAAGGTCACTGTCCCTGAAGGACAAATCCCGCCTCTCTGTCCAACACTCTCCAGGAGTCATTGGTCACCCTCAGATGACAGCTCTGAATTGCAGGGCAATGTTTGCTGCATTTATTTCGCGGAGTAATTCAGTGGGCGTGGATGAGGGTGTCATGCATTTGGCTGAGTTCACGGTGTGAAAAAGGCAGTAGGCCACGGTCACCTCAAAAACGCTGAGGGATATTTACAGAACAGAAAAAATAATCAGAAGCTGTTTACTGATTAAACTTGAAGCAAGCCCAGTCCTTCCAAAAGAGCAATCATCTGCTATTCATCACAGATTTCTGCAAGTCTGGATGCAGGAGCTACTGCAAAGCTCTGAAAGTCCTTCATGATCAAAGTCACTTCCTGTTGTCAGTAATAATGATACAGCAGCCCTCAGAAAATTTGACTGAGCCCTGTTTTCTCTTCTGGATGGAGAAAAACATCATCAGTTGCAGGATAGGAACAGAGATGGCATAACATGCCTCCTGTCAGGCAGCAAAGGGGGCACTGCTAGGAAGTGAACCTGGACTTCCACTCAAATACCTCACCTGTGGGGCCATGCAACACGTGTGACCAGTGCTTAAACCTGGGACAACCACTTTTACAACCAGAAGTTAGGACTGAGGGTCATGAGTTGCAAAATAGCTGGAAAAATAAGAATACTCTTGGGTGAAAAAATCCAGAGTTAATTTTAAGACTGCCTCTGAATGAAAATAAAACCTTTTCCTTACTTAGTTTTAAATAGGTTTCCTAAAAAAACAGATTCATGCAACTGGACTGTCCCTCCCTGCCAGTTTTGGATCCTGTTGGCCAATATTAACTGCACTTGGCAGAGTGGGACAGAGATTCCTACCAGCTTTATGAACACAGGCAGCTGGGTGAAGAGAAAAGAGCTCAAGCAGTATTTTATGGCCTCAGCCAACACAATCATTGCTCGACACCTAAAATAGTGGAGTTCTCTCTTTAGTTACTTCAAAAGACTACTTTTAAAAATGGCCTGTGCAGCTGCACCAAGCCAGCAGTCTCCTGGCGTGCCATGGCCTCTTCCGTGTTGCATGGCATGTGCCTCCATGGCTCTTAATTATCTTCAGACTTGTATAACAGTTGGTGCAGTTGGACAGTAGTCATAAACTATTAGTTTTGGGCTCACAACACACGGAACACTTCCAAATACAGAAGCACTTCCATACGAGTGGCAAGAGGGAAGAGGCAGAAAGTTTTCCCAGTGGTTACCTTGTGGTGGAGAAGTCTTGCAATCTACCACCAACGTGGCAGTAAATTTAAATTACTGCTAAATCAGAGTTTGTCTGAGTAATCTCGTGACACACCTTCACTCTGGTTTGAAGATCAGAGTTTTCAGTGATGACACAGCTTGAAGAGTTCAATTTGATCTATTTTCCACAATAGAAACCCAGATCGCCATGATATTTTTTTTCCCCTTTTAGATAGTCATCTTCCATTAAGAAAAAGAAATCAATTGCCAAGAATTTTGTCTTGCTGATAGCAGCGCTGCTGTGTAGGTGGAACTGTCACATACTAAAACTGCTTGCGATCATCAGCAAAACTCAAAAAGCAGCAACTTTCTTTCTCTGCTTCACTCTCCGCTTGAGAACAGATTTCCTAATACATCTATAGCTTTCCCTGGGAAAACATCTCATACCTTGAACACAAACAAGAAGGGAAAGGAAGACGAGCTTGGTTCTGTGCATATAACAATCCTGAAAGAGAAAATGAACAGAAATCCTCAGGAAAGGCATCCTGGTGGAATAGACCTCATATGCTTGACCGAAGCTCACTCTGTATTGCTGGACTAAAAGAACATGAAGCAAGGGAGTGGATCTTGCCAGGAATGAATAATGCCACATACGGCTCCTCATCTCAGAGACATCACTGCAAATATTACCCGGGTCACACAGTTACGCTCTGTAGCCAGGAGAGTGCTTTGGTTATTGAAACATAGAATGAGCTATCAGGGGACATGACTTTTAAACCGACTTGAACAATGACTCCCCGCACATTTTGGAGCAAGTCATTTCATCTCTCTGTGCTTCTTTCCTCTGTGTAGCGAGGACAATACTTATCATATGTACTGCGACACTGTAAAGCTTCATGTGCTGAAATTATTGTTTCTCTTTGTTACTATAGAATGTTATGGGAAGATATAATGGAAGCACGAGTGAATTTCACATTTGAGTGGTAGCCATTAAGCCTTGCAAGAGTCCTCTCACTTTGAAGACATTATATTTATTCACTCCAGAGAAAGATCAGCCTGCTAGGATTCGCCTCGCATATAAATCTGGAGTAGACAGGCCTAATTTTTGGTTGTATTTCCTCCAGTGTTGTTATTTATTCCAGAGAAATGAGAGTATTTAAGTACTATTTGGACCTGCTTCCCGGTTTGAAACATTTGCTTAAAAATAAGGACTGCAAGAGGGAAAGTTGCTTCTCTCCCCTCACTTTCTTATCACTGGTAGCAACATCAACATGCATTAATTACAACGTTAGTTGGCCAAAGTCAGGAATGTGCATCTGAAATCTTCTTTTCAAGATTTTGGAAACCTGGTACAGTCCCATCTCTAATTATTGTTTCTTTATGGATTCTTTGTATCTTTAGTGTTGTCTGTCTTGATATTTATATGTCCCTGCTGACTGTAAGATGCTCCACATAAGAGCATCAGTGGTATAAACAGATAATATCTTACATTATAGGAAAACGTCAGTCCCGTTTACAGATGGATGAATGCAAATTAAGTGTAAGGGTTGTCACAGGTTGGTGCAGGAGTTCCTTGATGCACATGGATGAGCATAGGGTGTACACACGGCACAGAGGCACAGCAAGCTCAGTGTGTTGCATATGCTTACACCATCCATGGAGCCAATCTCCTGTGCTCATGGAGCACACAGGTATCTCCTACCCACGTGGTTTATCTTTTCAAAACTGCAGGATGGACAGGGAAGACATGTCCCAGAAAATCTGGATAGGGCAAAGAGTACCTGGATAGATGTACATGGGAGGTCCATGTGAGAGCCAGGAACTGAGCCCTAGCTCTCCTGATGTTCAGCCAAGAGTTCATGTATTACATCCTTCCTTCTAGCAGAGCTGACCATCCCCATTCCAAGCCACAGCACAATTTCTGTAGGTTCAGCTGGGATGAGTTGGGGACCTTTCCTTTGAGGCACAGTTCAAGAGCTGTGGTGTTGTTAGAAGTAACAGCTTCTTGCCTTTTCAGTTTATTGGTTAGTAGGAGGATTTTCAGGTCTAGGGTACTAAATACTTTGAAATGGAAAGAAGAATTTTGCAGGGAGCTAGGACGGTAAGAATTGTAACAAATGGCTTTTTTAGTCATTAAAATTCAAATGCAGATAAATAACCAACAGCTCCAGTGAGGATTATGGAACTTCAGTATTTATGAGGAAGCAGAAATTTTATAAATATTGAGATTGGCTATTTTCTACCTACATACCTTTTTTTTTTTTTTTTTTTTTTTTTTTTTTAAGAGTAATAACATTTACTAGTCCAGCAATAACACTATTCATTTATGCACCAGCTTTCATCCAGAGATCTCTGAACACATTACTAACATTGGCTGAACAGAACTCCTGGAGATGCAAATGGTGAATTATTGCCCCCAGTTTACAAACAGAGAAATGTTTGCACTAAAAGATAAAGGCTTTCTGTCCAGAGATGAAGGCTGAGAGCACAGCATAGCTGTGGCAGAGTCTGTTAGCTGTGACTACAGAAGTTGTTCTCCAGCTGAGGGACCTCACCAGTTTAAGGATGTGGTTAGAGGAACAAGAGTTACAGGAATAACTGGTGGTCCAAACTTAAAGCACGTCCATCTCCTCACACTCACTGCTTATGTGCATGTTGTAGGTTATGGTAAATGAAAGCACGTTTTTCTTACAGGTCAGCATCAATATTGTGTGAATTAAATAGGATCCCAGAAGGGTAGATCAACTCAAACAGTGTTGTGTACTAAATAGCTATGTTGCCTCACCTATTCAGTTAGTTTAGTTATCTCTATGTAGCATTGAATTATGCCATGTAAATGTCACTTTTATGGATAAGGTCAATTTAAAATATGTTCCCAACAGCAGCATCAGCCACAACAATAAAAACAACCCAAAAGATGTTTTAGAGCTTGTCAAAACTTCTCCTCTACAAGGCTTTTTAATGAAATTTCCACCTGCTTTAAAAAAGAATTTGAAAATAGAAATTCAGTCATAAAGAATATGTGAGGAAAAAAGTGTCAAAATCAAAGCCACATTAGACATAGACTGAACAGAATATGTATTTACATCAACTTTTAATATTTTAAAAATATAAAAACATGAAGAGATGTAGGACTGTTGCCAATTTTCAAAAATAAATTTCTTTTAGAATATCAAAATATGGAACAGGAGACCTGGGCCTTTCCCTGTCCACATCTAGTTGTCAGAATATTCTTCATCAGAATATCCTTCACCAGGTATCATAAAGTACCTCTGACAAGGAGGATATTTCCATTCTTAGGTTCAGTTCATTTTTTTTTTCTTTCACTTTTTTTTTTTTTTTTTTTTGTTATCTACCTGAAATGTCTTTAAGTGATCCAGGTTACTGGACTGAATAATTCCAGACTCTAAGCAATTATTTGGTTCAACAGAGGTTAAGTTGATTAAGAAATTTTAATGGCAGAAGGGATGATGATGATGATGATTGACTTTGTGGATTCCCAAACTTATTTTTCCTGGCACAATCACCAGCCATGATGATATAGTAGATTCTGGCTCTAGGTTGCAATCTGAATATGGGCAGCAGGTGGCATTAGGCTGTCCTGGAAACATTCACATACCATTTTGAAGTAGATTTCAAATCACTACTGACGCACATATTGCTGCCTGGGAACTTCTTATTTAATCTGATGTCTTGTCTCTCACCCACTAATTTATATCAATCCCTTTCTTTCCATTCACACTTTAAATCAAACACGGGTGTCTTTTTAAGGGCTTTAAGTGGCAGGGAATCCACAGCATTTAGCGTTTGTAGTGATTAATTACCACTGCTATTTAGAGTCACACCTACATCTAAGTTTGAATGTGCCTTTGAAGTTTGCATTCATCGGGTTTCGTTAGAACATTTTTGTTTTAATATAAAAGCATTTTGATAACAAACCTCTTGCCATGTAAGTACTGAATGACCATGATCAAGTCATCACTTTGTTCTTTACTGCATGTAATATAACCAACGTCTTCTGCTGGAAACTGCCATTTTAACTTCAACATTTCAACACGAAAGGAATGAAAATACAGCCCTCCATGGAGTAAGGGCAGCCCTCCTCTTGACATGCACAAGATCAGAGTTGTCATCTGGTGTTATTAAAGAAAGTGCTCAAAAGGGAGAGGTTTCAGAAAAATATCGGTGATATTTGCTCATTTCATTAGGATGATGCATGTCCTTGACTGCTTCTCTCCAACTTCAAATATAGCTAAGATTTATTTATTTATTTTTTGTTTATTCTTCCTTCTCCAGGGATCATGTCCCTCACCATGGAAAATTGCTAGGATGAAGAGGACAGGAACAGAGAGGGGAGTGCTGGAGGCTGATACAGTAACACAGCATCCATCTGTGGCTTGATTCCCCCAGTGGTGAAGCCATCAGTCGTTAAAATCCCCTTAAGCAATTCTCTTTGATAGCCTGAATCTACTGAACTCTCTGTCCAGATTCTCAGGCAAAGAAGAACACTTAAAGGCTTTGTTTTTTTCTTGTCCCTGGTGACCAGTACCTGATACACTGCTTTTCTACAGTGGGCCCTTGACTGATTGATCTGGCAGCATTGGAGTGGAAGGTTCATAGTCCAACGGGCTAATGACTCTTTGATTGACTTGTTGTTTGATGTGTTGTAGATACGCTCAGTCTGTGTCTCCTGTGCCTTTATCTTCCCTGTTCAGTTATGTTGACAGATTCACAACTTCCTTTCTGAACTGGCTTTCAGCACAAGATGTTTCTCAGTAGGAATTTTTGCCTTTGTTTCCTCGGTTCTCCCTCACATCCATAAAGCAATCTATCCTTTTTTAGTAAGGCAGGACCTTGTGAACATGATAACCCATTTAGCAATGAAAGTGGTTAACTTGCTCGTTAAGAAAAGAAAGATTCAAATCAAAACCTCTGGTCCCAAAGCTTAAGGAGTGCAAAAAAGATTTAAACTGCTGCTCTGAAAAAATCTGAATCCAGCCCAACTGCTGATGCCAACCCTATCTCTCCCATGCAGATTACTCAGTGTGCTTAAACACTGACAAGTGCCACAGGAGTGGAGATGGCTTCCGACCACCTGAGAGTCACGGTGAAGAAATTCTCACTCAAGGCTGCCAGCCAGAGACTATGCTTTCCACCAGTGTTTCTTATCTTGTGTGGCCCTACCAAAATGCACAGTCCAAGCTACAGCATGGTTCTGGGCTCTATTCCCAAGCCTGTGAATGTGAGAGATGCTGGAGGTGTGAAGTGGGAAGTAGGAACCTGGGGTGCTGGAGTTCTGGCACTTCTGATGAGGACAGCAGCTGAGGTCTAGGAAGATTCAAACACAGAAAGAGAAAAAGAAAGAAGAATCTGAATAGAGCAACACTTGAAAACTAAATATGTGATGGCTTAGAGACAAATATACTGCATTGCACAGGGGTCTCAATCCCCAGACCTTGGCAGACAGGAAGAGGTGCCCTCTAGTCCCGTTGTATTCTGTTCTTTCACCTAACGTTAAATGTAGCTCTCTTTATTTTTCCATTTAATCTTTTGAACTTTCCAGGAAAATGACAGGATTTCTTACAAGGCATACTACAACTTCAAGAAGTTAGAGCTTTGTGTATCTAGGTAAAATTCCAATAAATAAAAATATTGCTAGATGGAAAGAGAACTTCTAGGTTCCCTGCTGAAAAAAAAATAAAATGTCTTTTAAAACTTCTCCTCCCTTTCCCATTTGAAATATCAATGAACAGATCTTCCAAGGTTTGAAGTGAGACTTTGTGTGTGTGTAAGACTAACAAAGATTTCATCCTACAGGCACTTTTTGACTCACTGAGACCATTTTTGATTCTCTGAAGGTAAGCTTCACTACCAAGAAAGTGGAAGTGCATAAAATCACAGAGAATAAATTTAAAAGTAAGAGACCTCAGGAGGTCACCTAGTCCATCCCTGCCCCAAGGCTCGACCAACTACAGCTAAATCTTTCTTGACAGATGTTTGTTTAACCCACTTTTAAAAACCTCCAGTGGTTCTAATCTCACAACAATCTATTTGAGTCTTTAACTGTTCTTACTGCTGGATGTTCTTCCTTCATGTCTAATCTAAGGTAAACAATTATTCCAATTTCATCAATGCTTAGGTCCACTTTCAGATGATGAGAAGGCACTCATACAAAAGTATCATTCTCCAATTAGGATGTATGGGCAACAGGACAGTCCTTTGAGTTCAGATATTGCCCTATTGTATTTTATGTTTGCACATTTTTCATTACAAAGCAATAATCAACTTTCATTTTTTGCCTCTTTCTATTACATTTTCTCTTGCATCATGTTATATTTTTCCTTGTCCATACATCCATCCCTCGACTTCTCTAAATCTGCTCGCTCTTTTTTTCCTGCGTTTGCAATACCTCCCTCCTTTCTCACCTCGCCACGCAGTGGGTGAGAGCCCAGTTTAAGCAGCTGCAGCTCCATTAGTTGATATCATTGCTAACTGGACTGGCATATCTGATATCAAGGGCAGCTCTCCATTTTGTCCTACTGGCTCCTCTCTGAACTATTGATGTAAATAGGTGGCAAGAATGTCCCTCATGCAGGCTGTTGCTCTCAGATGAAAACATGACATGTCCATAAAATGTGATCTATGTGTAATCATCATACACATGCCTTCAGACAGGGGAGAGAAGTGACTTGCTAATTAAGTTTTACAATCCAGCGGTTGTGAGAAAGATAAAAACATGTCCCCGGTCAATCCATTACAAAGAGAACAGAACATCTGACCTTTTCATCCTGCCTTCCGTTTGCACTCGCTAGATCCATAACCTTTTCCAGCTGGAACGGAAAGTTCAATTAAGTTTTGTTGGCTCAGAAAACTGTCCATGTCCTGGAGAGTAGATTAGGCACTCAGGGGCTGCAATTATCCATCTGGTGCCACTTCAGCTATAATATC
Source organism: Oxyura jamaicensis (assembly GCF_011077185.1). Lineage (NCBI taxonomy): Eukaryota > Metazoa > Chordata > Aves > Anseriformes > Anatidae > Oxyura > Oxyura jamaicensis. The sequence continues at coordinate 4,575,366 of NC_048909.1, read as the reverse complement.
TATATATTTATATACATATTGCCAGCACTTGCAAGGATAAACACTCTGCTGAGTTGCTCAGGGTCACAAGCCTTACCACTAGGGGCTCTTCGGAACCCCAGGATCCAAGCCACCAAGCTCCATGCTGGATAAACCCAATGTCAATGGAGTTTCTGCCACTCATACCTTCAGAGGGAATGTGTCCAAGTGGAAAAGATTCATCACATACTGTGAAACCTCTCAGGTTTACATCTGTGTAAATCCATTGATTTATGGATCTGCACTTCCCCACTTTCTGGGTGAGGCATACAGAACCTTTAGAAATAATTTAATCTCTGCTGAGAAAGAAATTATATATACACACACACATATATTATATAATTAACACTTCTGAGGACAAAGTGCTTGGCCCTGGCAAATTATTCATGCAGTTACATCAAAGATGAGGCACTGACAGCAACCAAGGCATCAATCATCTGACTGATCAATAACGCCTGCAGAACATGCAATCAAACCTAATCAGACTCACATAGCCTCGGGATGAGAGAACATCTGAGATCTTCTCCACACACAGGGGGGCTGTAGCTTCAAGGGCTTGTCTGAAAGTTTGCTGAGCAGATTTTTCCCTTTGGGGCCATTTTCATCCTGTTTGCAGATCTGTGACTCTCTCTTAAAGGGGAGCAAACACGCCTTAGATCATCGCACCTAAGTTAAGTGGGCTCCTTAAGAAAGTGGATGTAGCATCCATACTTGTTCATTGCAAACCACAAAGCCTGGTGGGCAATGCAAGTTTTTACACAAGGCCCTGCCATTACCAGAATTTTATAAAAAATCAGCATGATTTTGCCTTATCTATTGGATGCTAAGGCTAGCAAACAACCAGGTATTTGTGTTACAAGTCAGTCTACCATGGTGCAGGCTTCTGGGCTATTTCAGATGAATATTTTTTTAACTCTGTCGCATGAGAACATAGGTTGCTCTGCTCAAAATTACAGAAGACTGCTCAAAATAACAAAAGACTGCCTCACTCCATCATCCTCACCAAAGAAGAAATGCTGGGCTTCCTGCTTCACAAGTTCCCAGATTTGGGAGATATTTCTGAGCTCCATCAGGAGTTTTACTCCAGAGGCTGGTGAGCACAGCTGCCACAGCTCCTGCAGTTGCAGAACGTGGACACACCTGCCTCCGTCTGCACTAGTGCTAGACGTAGGAACACTCAACACATGTCGTGGACAGCAATCTCTTAATTACCTCTCTGTTAGCATTGCATCGACAGTTTTGCTCGGGCAGATTGGCTGCTCTGAGAAACAGCTCCCTACTGCTAAAGCAAAGTCTGCTTCTCTCCAGAGAAAATGCTGAGGCAAGTTTAGGAAATGTCAGTGATTCCCCCCTACCCTTACTTACTGGTTTGCAGTTTTCCTGTGAAAATGAAAACCGTGAGAGGTCCCTAGCTTGTGGGTTTACAGTGCCTAGTGAGAACCCTACGAACCTTCCTTAATCTACTCCAAAAGATGCTTCTTCCACCCCACAGCACTCTGATGACCACCTCCTCTTGCTTCCTGCATCCCTCAATTTGTTCTTTATTTATTTATTTATTTTTCCACCTCGCTGTTCCTATAATGTGTAAAAAAAGCTTTTAAGCTCCATTCTGAAATAATCTAGTAGTGAGAAACTGGCTACATTATGGACCAGGAAGGGTCAAGACGGAGTTGTTTTATTTCTATCTCCGAGAGCAGTGCTCGCTGCCCATTGCCCATCACCTGCTTTGAGGCACAGCTGCCACCCAGATGCACCTCCATTTCACCACGGGGCTGGGAAGGATCCCACCCTGGCCCAGTCCAACCTCCCACGGCCTCACCACCACCGTGGGCTGAGTCTGCAAATCTTTGGAAACCTCCTGCCTTTCCCCCACTGGTTTCTGCGCTGTGCCTCATTAACTGCTCAGCTCCCTTCAGCTGGGAGACAGGAATCTGGCAGGAAGGTGTAAACAGCCAGTTTAATTGGGTGTTTAGAACAAAAGCAGCTGTGGCAGTGCTGTCATTTTCGAGCTAGCTTACAAACAGGCAGTTTGAAAATCATTTCCTCCCATCTGCGCAGAGTTAAATCTCCCAACGCTTGTGAGCAAGGCTCTCTCTGAACATGGGAGAAGCAAACAAACAAAGTGATGCCTTCTCAGAGCGTGAGGCTGTGTTTCTGCCCTGGCTTATATCCTGTCCTGTGCAAACATTTATCATCTGTCTTCAGGCTCTGCAAGTTTGGGACTACCCTTGTTTTTCTCCTACCTGTCTGGCACCCATGCGTGAATGAAAAAGGCACATCTTTACCTTCCATCATCTTCCTCGTGGTGACGTTATAGGCCTGAGCAGTGAACATCATGTGCCAAAAAACGTCCAGATGTGATGACAACAGACAGACCTGCAGCCACAGCATGTCATGTCTGGGAATGAAAATACATTCGCTGCTGCTCCTCTTCTTCATGCAATCTCCTACAATTATCCATTCCAAATAAAGAAGGTTACTTGTTTAGTATTTTTCATTCTGGTGGTTTGTGCTTAAACTCTGTCTCTGAAAGGAAGGAAAGAAGGAGGAAAAAAAAAAAAAAATCACTAAGAACTGTCCAGAGGTGTCCTGCCTGCACCCATAAACTCAGATGTATATTTATTTGTGTTGCTTAGAAACCTTCATCTGTGGCCTGGCTGGTCCCTTCATGTTTATTTAAAATCACATCTAATAGAAAAAGGCACAGCCATAAGGCTGGAGAGTGAAAGTTTACCAGGGTCACCGGTTCTGCTCCTGAACCATTTCTCTGATCTCTCCTCCCAGGCCAAACAAACCATTTCCATACAAATGGGATCCTGATGGCCAAAACACAGGACTGCAGCCCAGGTATCTCCCACCCAAGGTTTGACCCCTGCCCCATGAAAACAATGTGTAAATGTGATGGGAGTGGCTGATAAGCATCTTAATTACCCTACAAGTGCCCCTTTTTTTCCCTCTCTACTTGGAAATTGTGTCCAAAGGGAAGGAAGATGTGGAAATAAGCAGATTTTAATGAAGCTGCCGAATATTCTAAAGTCCTGGACAAAAGGCACACTTCTGGATCAACCAGACCTGCCCTGGCACAGGGAGCCCAGGGTTCTTGGAGTGCATCAGGCTTGCTGTGAGTGTTGTCCGGGTAAATCTGTCCATGGCTGCCTTCTCAGGTGCCTTCAGAGCCTTCAAGTGGATATGTGTGGCAGAGCTGTTCCTGGCATGTTGGAGTAGTACAGATTACATATGTTCCTTTGCTGCTGCTGTAAATTTGCACATTGGATGCACAAACTATGTTATGCTCTGGGCACTATATGATAGATGACACAGTTTTGTAGAGTGAACTCACACACTTTGTTTTTGTTAGTCTTTTTTTTTTTTTTATTTTGTGTGTGTGTGTGTGGTTGTTTTTTTCCCCACTTTCTCTCTTTTTATACTGAAACCTAATTCAGTGTATGAGATATGGATTTTAGTCTAGAATAGACTGTACCTTTATTTGGGGGATTTTATCCCTTCTTAGAGTAAAACTACAAGAAGATGATACCTACTCAAATATGGAAATAGAATTTTCTATAGAAATAGATCCAGGGTTTCAGTCCCATGCTGATAACAAGCCCAGAGTGTTGAAGTCTTGGTCCAGATTTGATTTCCACCCCAGTTTGACAGTGGCTTAATTTACATTTACTCACAAAACCAGAATCCTAACTGTCCTCTTTTCTTTTGATGAAATAAAAATGATCTAGAACCAACAAACTGAAATGTAGCAAATTCTGAATGTAATGGATTCATAAATTTCAAACATAAGACAACCATGATTTACTGCTCTGCCTCGTTGTATAACCAGGGCCATAGATTTCTTCCACTTACTGGTTTCTGCATGAACCTCAATTGAGTTACGGTTTAAGCAGGGACATGCAGTCTTTAACACCAGTCTCAGAACAAGCAATCTAACCACATTCCCTGAAAAGGGTTTTCCAGTGATTCATCACTTTCACTGGGAACCAGCTGACACCTTAATTCAGCTTTGAACTTCTCTAACTCCACTTTTGATTGAAGTTCGCATCTCGACAGAGGCAGACAGAAAGTGAAGAAAAGGAAATAGTGTATTTTCTCTCTGTCTTTTTGCATATCTCATTTCCCATCAGAGGATGATAATGCAACAGCTGAAATGCTGAAATGAAAGGCTGTTTGGAGGATCTATTTAGCACAGCCAAAAGCAGAACTTACAAGGAATTTCATGAGTCTGATTCTGCTGACAATGCCTGCCTGCATCAGAGCTCCGCAGCATCCCACTTGAGAGGAAACAAACTTTCAGTGTACTGGAACCACACCTTTGATATTTTTGAAGTTCACTGCCTATAAATAAGGCTTCTTTAACTGAAAGTCTCATCACAAATCACAGCCACGAGGGCTTAGAGCGCTGTCTAATTTTTCAGCTTCCTGCACTGGGACTTGATTGTTTTCCATGGCCTTTTGTGCTCTTAGTTTATGAAAAATCAATACTTTAATATAGAAAACGAATCCCCCAGCTCGCTATTTAGGGCAGTGTTACCTCCAGCTCTGTCGCTCCTGCTATTCTGCTCACTGCGCTCCAAGACACTGGCACATGTGTTAACCCAGCAGGATGAGATCCCCTTGCCCTGGCAGCATCGGGCATAGGACGTGCATGGAAAGGCATCGCGTCACCTTCAGCAAGGAGCTTGTTCCCTCCTCTGAGCTTCTGTGACACGGATTTTGAATAATAAAAAGGGTGGAATTTGCACAAACACCAACTGCAACTTAACACTGTGTGGGTAATTGGGAATTTTCTGATTTAATAATTTTTCCTACTTTTATCTGATTGGGAAGCAAAGAACTTTTAAGATAAAGGGGAGAACTACTTTTTTTTTTTTTTTTCCAGTTCAAAAAAAAAAAAAAAGGTTTGAGACCTTGTATGTTCTTACTAAAGACAAACTTAAAAGAAAAGAAAAGATTTTGGAAATAGCATAATCAGATCGATTTTATCGGTTCTTTGGGTTTGGTTCCCTGGACATCTACATGGAGGCGGAAGGGAAGAAAGCAGGGAAGGGTCGTCCAGCGTCTGTCCTGCTGGGGCAGTGGCATGGCCACCATCATCACACAGGTCTGTGCTTCCTCCTCTCACACCACTTCCAGAGGAAGAGGGGCTGTGGCAAAGCCCATCACTGAGAGCTACTGGGTCCCGATCCTCCAGCTGAGGGCAGGAGAACCTCACGTTGGTATAAATCAGTTTGCTTTTCCCTAGGGCAAGTCTTTCCTTTCCTCCATCACTTCCCTTGCTTTTTCTTTTCAAACACAGGCCCACTTGGAGCTGAGAAATGTTGTCTTTTCCTTGCTTCTCCTCCCCCATAACAAAGGGGGAAGGAGGAACACACAAGGATCACCTAATTAAAAAAGCAGAAACGTGTCACGCTGGCTTCTCCTGTCCCTCAAGCTTCAAACCCAGTGGCTGTTCACCCCCCTGCCATCCCCAGAAATCCCGCTAAAACAAAACCAAAGGAGTGGGGAATAAGCGGTCTCTGCAGGTAGGTAAGCAGCTCGGTGTGCAGGGAGTTATTTTTGGCTGGGTATGAAGCGCCACGTGACACAATCTGCACAAAATGCCAAGCAGTCAAAGCCGGAGCCGCGTGCTCCTAACCTCTTGCACTGAGGTAAAAATAAACCTTAATAAAAGGGCTGAGGAGGCTTAATGGGAAGTGGAAATGCAAAAAGAAAAAGAAAAAAAAAAATCTCCGTCAGGATGAGTCTCCGCAGAGATGAGGGGACACAATGGGATGTCTCTGCATTGGCTTCCACTGTGGCTGTGTTTCCATTGCAGGAGCTCAGACCCCAGGCAGGGGCTATGGCAGCTTGTCTGCCTGCCCTGGGAGAATTTGGAAGCATTTTGTACCCACTGAACACTGAGCAGGATGGGCATATCAGCCCCTGCTGTGGTGTCCTATGTCTTGAGTGTCTTGAGTGCACCAAACCTCAGCCTGCAAGTATTAAGCATCTCAAGTTTGATGTAAGGATGCTTACAAGTTAATTCAGGCTCAGAAATCATCCTACAAAATCTGTATGAACACTTTGAAAACCTTAGTAGGGGTTTCCATCTCTTGTTCTGCAATTTCAGACACTATATAGTTAGCCCATCATGCTGTTTTCACTTTACCATGATCTTCTCATGGAGATGTCTATCTCAAAAATCTGGAGTGGTTTATGAGACAGCTTTGCTGTCCTTCATGTTCTCGCTTCCATCTCGCTCTCCATTTTCTTATATTTGGCCAGATTTATTTAATATGTTTTGTCAAAGCCTTGCACAAAATGGCTGGCTATGAAAGGAAAAACAGCTCCACCACCCAACAACCCCAAACTCCAACACTGCAGGAAGCCTCTACAGCAGAATTATCTTTAAAACAAAGGGAATACTAAACCAGTGCGTCTTCCTAACCATGACACACTTCCCCCTGTATCTATGTATACATCTGTCCTGAGAAATGCTGAGCAGAGCTAATCAGCCAGAGGGTGGAAGTCCTCCTGGAGGGGCTGTGGATGCCTGATACGAGCAGCACTGCAGTGCTGGAGAGCACGCCGTCCTCCCGCGGTGCCCTATCAAAGGAAGATTAAGTCTGCCTGCTGGCCTGGGACTGGGGCTGTTGTCAGGGGTCCTGGGAAGGTCAGGCCGCTTGCATTTTCCATTTGCCTGACAAATGAGGGCTCCCGGAGGCAGTTTCTGTAGGCGGTGCTGCCAACGCAGAGCAGACCCTGGCTGGCCCATGTCCCAGCTCGGGTCCTTGGCTTTCTGCTGCCATCTCCCCTGTCCAGGCACCGAGCTGCCCCAGGCTCTGAGGAGCAGCACCACGATTTATGTGTTGCAGAAAGGGTTTTAGAGGGGCCTCAGTAGGTAGTGTGTATAGGCTGGAGTTGCTGGTGATCTGAATCAGAGCACAGCCCTCCTGCATCCTGCGGCTCTTGCTCTTACAGCAGTGATACTTAAAGTGTGGGACCCAGGAACAAGAGACACAGCCCTGGCACCAAAATGGGGAGGAAGGGATGGAAAGGCTCAGTGGGTTGAGGCTGGAAACAGCTCAAAGTAAAAGATGCAAATACTCTGGATGCTGTAGGGCTCTGCAGCTCCTCCCCTGCACAGTAGCTTCCTACCATGTCCAGTCAGCTGCCAGACTGACCAAATGTCCCTGGGCTGGAGGGGACAGAAAGAGGCTGTGCCATGGCTCTGGGGAGCCCTGAGCTCCCCCTGCCCTGTGGAGTGAAAGAGGTGAGGTGGAAAGGTGAGAATAAAATATTTTTACCCCAAATTAAATCTCCTCTTGGGATGTGCAAATGTTATCAGGGAGCGCCAGTGGAAGGGGATGCAAATCTTTCCCCAGCAGGAAAATGAGTTTTGGAAATCAGTAAGCACAGGGTCTTGAGGGGTCCCAAAGTGCACATGGCTCTGCCCAGGGCTGGCCCAAGAGCACTGGGAGGAGGAAGACTTTGTTGGTGGCATGTTTTAAGGTCACAAGGGATTTGTTCTGCTTTTATATCTGCAGATAGTATTTTTTAAATGGAGCTAAGACAGGAGGGGAAAAAAAAATCCAGTGAGAAATAATAATTAAAAAGTCCTAGAGCAGAGACAGAGCAGGGAGTGCAGGCAGTCTGACAGTTTCAATTTTCGCTTAGACAGGACTTCTCAGGACTGATCACCTTCTCCTTGTGCTGACGAGCATCCTTTCAGTGCTGCAAATCCCATACCCAGCAGCTGCCACTCACCTTCCTGCTCTCACCCCAATGCCAGTGAAGCCCGACACGGTGGGAATGGTGACAGCACGGTCCTGTGCTGGGGAACACCTCAAGGTGGTGTGAGACAGGAGTGAAAGAGCCAGCTTCGTCTGAGGCAGAAGAGGTGCTTCCACCTTGGGTTAAGTTGTCCATCTGAGCAGGGCTGGGTTGGACTGGAGTCACCAGCAGTCCCTTCCCACGGGGCTACTTCAGAGGAAGGAAATCCTGGAGGAGATACTGAGATGGAGGAGACATCACCAGGTCATGGTGCTTCTGCAAAATGAGTAAACAGACAGAAGAGGTGGGCCATGGTGACACAAACCAAAAAGAGCACTTGGTATTGAAAGTGTTGGACCCAGGCATCCTCCGTGTTTCTCTCTGCACCGTTAGCATCAGGATGGATGAATGCTGAGCAGTGCCACTGCAAGGGACCCCTTAAAGATCTAACCTCTCACCTTAAGGAGTGTTAGCAATGCTATTGCTGGAGTGGGAGAGAAACAGAAAAAGTGAAGAAGCTGATATCAAGCCTCAGAAACTTTAACTTCACCCTCAGCTCAAGTGCCTGATGTTTTAGCCATGGCTTTACCTCGCTCCACCTGACACTGCCTCCCAGTTCGTTAACATTCAGAGATAAACCTGGGGGAGTTCAGGAAAAGTCAGGGATCAGAGAGGGGGTGAACTCAGAACTGGAGATGGACCTGACCCAACCCCCTGGGTCAGAGCAGGACTTCACTAAAGGACAAGTGTGTGTGTGTGGGGGGGGGTGGTGCTGTGAATTTTGCGGCTCAGGCCAATCTATAATTCATTATGTATCTCTGGTATTTCTAAGAAGGCTACAGCTGTGATATTTAAATGCCAGACCTTTGTGCATCTTTAGCCTCATACTTCTGTTGTTGTTTTTGAGGAGCTGAAAGAGTTTTTACTCCAGGTGAAACTGCAGAGGGAGAAAGTGCCGGCAGCATCCTGGGTAGGCTTGTTTCTTGTCATTTTAGCATCCAGGACATTTTGAATTAATGAGCCTGAAGCTCAGAGCCATCTGATGGCTGGTTCACCCTTAATTTCAAGGTGGGGCTTCACTTGTAAAGAAAACTAATCCTGCTCCAGCTGTAACCAAACTTCATGACTTCTATGGGTTATGATTTCTACAATTTTTTATTTTTTTCCCTATGCACGAATAAACCAAAGAGGCATGAATTGATACCACCGACTGAGCAGGTGAGACTTCTGCAATAAACAGCCTTAACCAGTGTAAAGGGAAAAAGCAGAAGCAGAGCCAGGGCAGGTGGTGGTGGTGAGGGATAGGCTACATAGCAAGACGTGTTTCAAACACACAGGGATCAAGAGGCTGAAAAGACGTTAGCCAGGTCCCTGGGAAACAGCAGGGATGAGGCTGCTGTGAGAGGCTGCAAACACAGACACCAAACTACCTGCCTGCTGCGGGTTGTGTCTCCTCCAGAAACACCTCACACCCAGCAAAGCTACTGCAAGAAATACCCCTGAGCCCCCGAGATGTATCAAGAGGGTAAAGGAGAGTGTGGCTGAAAGCAAGGCAATGACTTTGGGAAACCAAGCTGAGTCTGCACCTTCCCCTCTGCTTCGCAGCACAGGGCACAAGCGTGCTGTTCCTCAGCTGCTGGCAGGGGATGCAGGCAGGGCTGCTGCCTCCTGCCTCATTCTGTGTCAGCCCCGGCCTCTGCCCAGGGCAGATTTTGTCCTTTCCCCGATGCTGTTTGGCTGCACAAATAGAGAACAGGCACAGCATTGCACATGCAGTCCTCAGATCCCATCTAGAAATGAAAAGTAGTCTTTTCTGCCTCTCACTCCTTGTCAGGTTTCTCATAAAAATTTGTGAGCACGCTGGGGGCTGATAATTTTTTATATTAAAAATATGCATATATGCAACAATTAATTGAAATTCTTCAGAGAAAAGCTTGAGCAATATATTCATTGACATTTAACCTCCTCCTCCCCCTGCAATCAAAGTCTTTTAAATAGAAATTGCATCAAATTTGATTCCGTGTTGGCAGTTATATCTTTTGAAAGGGAAAAAAAATAATATAAGAGGGAAAAAAATTCTAAAGTAAAACAGACTGTGACAAAGCAATATGTATCTGCAGAGGAAAAGAAAAACCTTCTAAAAACCAGTCCTGTGGAGCCCTAGAATTAAGATGTCAAAGGAAAGAACACAAGGAAAGGAGTGGAAGAGGGAAAGAAAAATATCAGGAGAAATACCAATGGGGTTAAAATACAGTGATAATGTCCTTCATAATGCCCCAAGCCACAGTCCTGTTATAACCTAATTAGCATCAGCCACAGCTGACGGAGGGCTGGGGGCCGGCACAAAGCCGCGGTGCTGCGGGAGGCGAGGCGAGTGATTCAGTAATTGATGCTTTTCCTTCAGATGCAGCATTAAGCAAACAGTTGCAGCAGGGTACAAGGCAGAGACAGGCTGAATGTGGAAAGGATCTGCCTTTCAGAAGAGAAAGTATGGAAAAAGCTACATTCAGTCGAGAGAGGGCACCTGGTTCACCTGGAGACGGGTGGTGTTTTATTAGCCAGGGCTGCTCTGCTGAACCTTTGGGGTAATCCCTCTTCCTTGGTACAAAAGCAGCTTGTTTGAGCAAACACAACATCCCTGCTTTTCATATTTTTGTTCAGACACCTGCCACAAACCTCAGCCCAAGTCAGCGCAAGCTGACTTGAGTGCTTGCCAGGGGGGCAGAGCGTGAGCATCCCTCAGCTCCTGGGCCAGGAGCTGTCTCTGCCATGCAGTGCTCCCACCACAGGACACATGCTGCACTTCTCTGCACAGACAGCAGCTTTTTGGAAGGTGCTGGGCATCCACCCAGCCTATCTATCTCCCTCCAGGGCCTGTAAAGCACCTTTGGGCCCCGAAGGAATGAGAAGCTCAGTGAGAGGTTTTTATCGTTATTAATGGGAACACTTGTATTTAGAGGGAGATGGAGAGGAGATTTGGGAAGCATGAGACCTGTAAGTCGTGGTTACAGCAGTGGGGGGTTATAGATGCTGGCTCCGCTAATCAGCAACAGAAGAGGGAAGCCACCTAGGGAATGGTGATTTAATTAAAGATAGCTGCCAGGGATTCAGAAAGGAGAAAAAAAAAAAAAAAAAAAAAAAAAAAAAACCAAAAAAACCATTTGAAGGAGCACACGAAAAGATGCCAAGACCAAAGAGGAGAACGCTGTTAACTTTGGCAGGAGAAAAGCTGTGAATAGGTATCAAGATCCCTCTGCTGAGCATGTTCTCCCAACCACCGGGATGGAAAACGGTGGCATATCTGAGCAGGCAGCACAACTGGAACGAGACACCAGACACCAGCTTACGTGTGAATGCGAAGCCTGGGCAAGCGTTGGCAGACACAAGGTGGGCAGGGGACCCACGTCAGCTCCCTGTACAGAGAGAAAATGGAAAAGTTCAACCAGACCCCAGCACTGGTTTCATCCTGACAGCACCTACATGGGAGCAGGGCTGTTGGCATTGGAGCAGTTCTGCAGCCACCAAGCTCAGAGGTACAGTGAGCAAGGGCCCACTGGGGCTGGGGATGGAAAGATGACATCTGGTTGTTTTTCCTCTTGCTGTCCAGGGAAGGCACGTCTGAGGGCAAGGTTTTGTAAGTGCAGAAGGTAAAATCCATCAATGTCAGAAACAAAGGAGAGGTCAGGGTAATGCTCCGTGGAGTAGGGCTTCAAGCTATTTCTTCCAACCTTAGAAAATAAATCTAAAAGCTCAAGAAGTTATGTACTATACACATATGTTACCCAGGAAAATCCCAGGAAAGGATGAGTTCTTTCTTCATCTAATATAATTTTGTCAACCTTTTTTTTTTTTTTTTTTTTTTTTTTTTTTCTTTTTTTTTTTCCACCCCTAGATATTTGCACATGTGGTGAGGATCTAGGGAACATTTTTTCTATGTATTTGCTGTACAAACAGAACTGAAATTCCTGAAGGATATCATGCCAGGCCACGAAAATTTGGAAAGGCTCTTAAAGGAATTTTCTTAACAGCTGCAAACTCCAGGCCCCTGTGGGCTGGCCAGGAGGGCTGCTTGGTGTTTTCAGGCAGGTGCCCAGACACAGAAAGCTTTTACTCGGTTGCCAGAACAGGGATAATGTACATATTTTGGTCACCTTATTGTATAAAATATATTAGAGAAAGCAAGAAAATGCAGTAAAGTGTGAAGAGCATGACATCAGCAATTGAAGAGCTCAGCTTTCTCAAAATGTGAAAGAAATGAGGTCTACCTGGAAAAAAGAAGGACCTGGCCAGATCAGGCAATGAAAGAAAGAGGCAGAATAGACACATTGTAAGTATCTTTAAGTGTTCATGTGGGAGAGGTGACTTCACCTTGAGCTTGCTGGCTAATCCATGATTTCATTTCAGTTATGGAGTTCCTTCCAGGATGCTGGACTTCCCAAATGCTTGGGACCCATGGGACCTGGATTTTAGATTTTTGTTCCACTAGATGTTTTTGAACATCTCTTCCCTCTCTGGATGGCATCCCTGCCTTCCTCCCAGCCCTCCCCCCTCCCCCCCCAATCACCAGTTAAAAGGCTTGTGCTTTGAGAAGCTCCAAGGGAAGCCAGAGATTTGTAGCAGTGGCTTCTTTCCTTAGCAATCATTTATATTATCAGTCATCCCCTAAATCCCAGCAAAAACAAGCACCTACAGGGGCAGAAGCATGCATGATGCCAACGCTGCGCTCTTGGCAGGTTAGATGTACTGCTTCATTTTACTTCTGGGCTCTGGGCAATATTAATTTTTTAAAGCAAGGTTAGATCTCGAACATTTGTCAAAGGCATCACTTGTGAAGCTGAGATCCATCTCCTTCCTCTCGCCACTCCTTTTTTTTTGTTGTTTTTTTTTTTTTTTTTTTTTTTTTCCTGCCTCCCTTATCTAAAATGCCTCTAACCTGCCCCAGAAATCAGAGCTCTCCTCTTTGCCTCCCCCTTGGCTAAACCATCAGTCACTATTGATCATCCTCTACCACAGAGTAGGAGATGACTTTTTTAGAGTCCTGGAAATGCCTGGGTGCTGACTATTGCAGAGTTGCCACCTCCTTGCCACCAGAAGCACAGGAGCTGGTGTCAGCATCTCACACCATGTGTGAGATACCACCTGGAGTCAGCCTCTGGGGGAAGAAGCAAAGCTGGAGGGACCGGAATGCATGGTCCCTGCTGGGAGAGAACCCAGGGTGGTATCTCTGGGGAATCAACCTTCAGAAGCAGACTGGTAAAAAATAATTTTCATGAGCACTACCAAAAAGTTGTTGACTTTTTGTTTGTTTGTTTTGTTTCTGTTTTCTTTCTTCCTTTCTTTCTCTCCTTTTTTTCTCTCTCTACCTTAAAGGGAGAATAAATTAAGAGTTTATCTGTAATTTTCTCAGCAGGACAACTGCATTGAAGTGCCAGGCAGGATCCCCCATTGTATAAATCAATGCGTTTTATCACAAGCTTGGGCCTTCTGGTAATAAACTAAACAAGAGCTGCTGCTTTCTTCATGGATGTAATCAGCAAACAGGTGAGCACAGGAGCTCTCCTCGTACTAATGGGGGGAGGCAGTTAATTTGACCTGGAGTGAGGATTTAGTCTCTCCTGCAGCGGAGCTGTTTCTGCAGTTATCTCTCCAAGTCCAGCCTCTGTGGCTTTCTGTCTTATTTCTAGTCCAGACATGCTTTGGAAACCATTACCATATTCATAAAGCTACCTGGACTCACAGAGCATGCATGAAAGGGTTAGAAAGACCTATCTATTTTACCAGCTGTGCAGCCAGCAACTGTAAGTGAGAAAAGGATGAGAAGGAGGAAGAAAAAGAGGTTATTCAGCATTTGCTCTGCAGGAAAATTGTGCATGGTCTTTCAAATCTATCGCATCCATTAATACAAGAAAGCAGAACTACTCGTCTTGGCCTGGCAAATCTGCCCTTGGGGGCAGGTAGCAGGAGACCACGTGTCCCTGTGTGGATTTACTGCAGCGCTAGGGCAAATTTCCAAGAGAATGCCTTCCGTGAGCAATGTTTTCTTGCATTATAGGGCAGACAAGTGGAGAACATGGGTTACAGATAAGGAGATTTGAGATACAGGAAGCAGGAGGTATCTTTGTTGCAGGTTCTAATTATAGGCTCGGACACAGGTTTAATACATGATTTTAGCCAACCAAGAGGATTGTGATGGTTATAACACAAGCACATCTTCTTTACTAGATAATAAACATTGGTAAGAGGACTTAAATCCTTGGACAGATGTCCAAGATCTAAAAAGCATGATCACAGCCGCTCTAAATGAAAGGTTCCTGGTATGTTATCTGTTAGCACTCATCTAATCCTTCAGAGGCCTACTAATGCTGAAGACAAAGATGGTAAACAGTAGTCTTGAATAAAAATGTATGAATTAAAAGACTTTGTATCTTATCGCTATAATGTATTACTGCAAAGAGGCCACCACTTGGCCTAGGGTTCTGAGTACCTACTATTCCACAGCAAGGACTTTTGGGGAGTGTATCTCACTGGGGAAGCCTGCAGGGGATTCCCACTCCTCCCAAGTTCATATGTTCAGGTTTTAACAAGAGCATCTCTTTCCACTGCCAGGAATATACTGTTTCATCTCTGTCTTTGAAGAGAAGAAGATAGAGTGATTATAATTCTGTCCTTTACATTAGGTGGGAGAAGCAGCTACACAAGCCACAGGGATGGTTTGCTGTACAAAGAAGAGGTCATATTTACTAAGCTTTGGTGGTCCTGAGAAGTATGGGCTAAAAAAATTACTGCAAAGGTTAGGAAAGAAAAAATCTTCAGGCTTTTTGGACTTGTCTCATGTGGTAGTACAGACATGAGGAAGATAACACTGAGAGGTGAATCACTTTGCTTGCTCTGGTGAGAGCGGATCATCGGCTACTTACACCCTACATAAGAAAAAAAATATATTGATCTGGAGTTCCTACATCTATGATCTACATCCTTGTGTTTCCCCTAAGGAAAATTTATGGCTCCCCATCAGCAATAAATCAGGAGACCGAATTTCCTGCTCCTTCTCAGACAGATACGCCGTTGTACAACATGAGTGGAAGCCCCCAAAGTGTGGAGGATATGAAAGTTTAACACACAGGCAAGTCTGAATAGCGGCTCAGAACAAGCAGAAGAAAGACAAATCAGATGGAAAATAGCAAGCTCTTCATTATATTTAATGCATTCGCTAACTGTATTTCTGTAGTATGCTAATGTATAAATAGATACGTATTTATACTAATATTTATAAACATATGTATAAATATGTCTTTGTAAATATATATTTATTAAATGAAACAAATACATATTTATAGGGGAATATTTAATGCATTTAATAAACATACACAACTTGCTGCCATGCTGGAGGATAAAACAAGGCAAAGAGAATTGGAAGTTAACCTCAGTAAAAAATAACCTTAGACTGACACTTTCTTCCTAAGGGATCCCAAAGCTCTGTTTTACTCTAATTTGCACACTGGTGAGAGATTTGGTTCTGATGTGCAGCAGCTTCTGAGATGAGATACCATAATTGTGTAACCGGAATGGTAGCGCCACAACTGAGTGCAGGAAGTAAAATATATATATATATTTTTCCAATGAAACTTGGGCTAAGTCCTCAGCTTGGGTGAAATTATTCTTAGTTGATTGTGAGTATGGTCCTACCCACAGTATCCAGCTGAGAGGATGTCTGTATTAAAGGTCTGTATATGGGGATACATAAGCTTTCTGAGTTAGATAACAGCGGGTTGGAGGTCGATGAGGACTACAAAGCCCCTTAAAAAAATAATAATAATAAATAAATAAATTTGCCCACTCTGAGCAGTGTTTTACTAGTTTAAAGTGAGCTTGTATATGCTTACAGCAAAACTGCTGTGTAGCCACTGAATGATAGAGAAGTTCTGAGGGGCTGGTGTTTGGCTTTGACCCCAGGGCTAATTTAGCTGTTTTGCAAAATGAAGAAATAGGAACCCAAGTACTCTGCTCCTTTGCTATCAAGTCGACTGAGTGACACGAAGGTAAAGCTGGCGTGAATGAAAACTGAGTTCTCTAATGAAGAGGAACCACTAGGAGCTTTCTGATCCTCACAGGAGATGACAAGGTGATGACCGCTCAAAAGAGGATGGAGAGATTTGTGTCCTGAGTTTTTTTTTCACGGATTTGTTCAGGAAACAACAGAAGGTGATATTCACTGCAAGAATTCAGCCCTGGGATAATGTCCCTTGGGAGCCATAGGTGTCCTGATTTCTCCTGTGTGCTTCCCTTCAGAGGGATTTCTCTAAAACCTGATGACAGAGATAAGTTTGGGACAATTCCCTGTGTGATGTGCACAAGTCCCCTCTGGTGTGACACCCTCAGACATGGGCAGACAGTTCTGCACTGGTCATTTCCCACTCCTTCCCTACCAGCAGCAGGTTTCCTCATTCCCCTTGCTGTTCCTCAGCTGCTGTTGATTCCTTTGGTCAAAACCTTGTCTACAGCTTGGCCAAAGAGTTCAAAGCTGCTCCCAACATGAAGCTGCTGAATTAACACCAGACCTTGTCTTAATCCTGCCCAGGCACTTCCTCCTGGTCCCTCTCTCCATAGCGACTTCTCCTAATCCTGCTGTCATTTTTCCAGCCCTTCAGCTTGCCAGGTATTTTCCTCTTTCCCCAGGGGTGGCACTGAGCAGTCCGCGGCTGCAGACACAGGGCTCTAGGCAAGAAGACAGACATGCACTTTACTCACACGCCAACCAACTCCAGAGACACAACTTTATTTTCTTCCTCTTTTAAAAACCTTCCTCCTTCAGAGGAGCATCAGCTGATTTTAACACCCAGGGGACTCACGCATAATTGCCAAAGAGGGGGATGCAGCCAGCCTTGCTATTACCTTTGCCACAGGCAGGAAGCCATGCAGCCAGCTGCCTTTTGAGAGAGATCAGGTCATCTCCGCGCTGGCTCAAAAGCAACCGACCCCTCTCTCATCACTTCGATTTAAATCACAGCTCCTCTCCCACTCCGAGGTCTCATTAATGCCCCTGGCCTCTTGGTAGGAATAGTGGTAATGCAGTATCCTTGCCAGCTTGGGATTGTTATTTCCGTTATACGCAGCAGGAAAACAGAGCACTGCTTGGTTTAGTAACTGGATTAAAACAAACTGCAGCACAGGATTTGAACTCAGGCTCCTTTCTTTTCAGCTGTGTGATTTAACCTAAGTCCATCTTCTGTCCCCGTGCAGGAAGAACATCATGGTATCAACATCTGTCTTCAGCACTCACTGCTCTGGGCCTGTTTCGCATTCTGGATGGATCTGTGAATGAACACTTTTCAAATGCTATAAATATTTTATGAATTTCTATCCACTTACTTTAATGGGGATTGTAAAAGCATTTAACCATATTACACCCAATCTCTCTGACATGGCGTTATTTCAACAGAGCTATTTTATTTGAAGCAACTGGCAGAGTTGCTGTAATTTTCTTTAAATATATATATATATATGTAATATATAATACATATATATCTCAAACAAATGAAATCCGGTACCAGGAAAGGGGAAGCAGCCATGGAAACACTGTGTCTCAGGTTTGTCCCGATGTACTGGGAGGGTTTCATTTGATGAGTTTTGCATGATTGCGTGCAGGTTTCTTATGCACCTCTGATTTTATAGACTGGGCTGAGACTTGAGCCAACCTCTTCCTCCCACCTCTGCCTTGGCAGCAAGTGGAATGGATGTCTTACAGCTCCAGGACAGCTGCCCCAGCCCTCAGCTCCATGTAACTGCCTCACCCTTCAGAGGATAAAGATGCTGCTTTCTTCTTCTCCTCACACCTCTTCCATCCCTTGTTTGTTCCAGCATTGCCCATAGGCTTTTAATAGCCCACCAAATTGCTTTTGACCATGTCACTGTTGGGTAAATGAATTTATGGTCTGCCAACCTGATTTATGAATGCCCGTTCTATTTCGAACAGGAGGACTGGTGTTTTTATACCTTCAGCCATGCGGGACAGGGAGCTGTTCTGATCAAAGAGGCACTGATTTTGCTGGCATGATTGATTCAAGCCAGAATTACAGCAGGATCACACTTGCACAATACAGTAATCGCAGGTCAGAGGCATCTTCTCCCATCAGAAACATCAAGTCTGAAGCCTGGGATGCTGGAAGATTTTACCCTTACTAACACCTCCTATTATCCCCAAAATAAAGCAGCTGTTCAGCCATGTCTGAAGACTTTGAAATCCATTGATGTTAAAACTATAACATACAGGTTGCTTTTGATGGTTACATCTCCTGGGTCTCCGCTGTTTACACACCAGAAAGAGCAGCTCTGCAGAGCTGCAGATATGCCAAGTACCCCATGCTGATGGACTAAGGGATCTCAGAGGACTTGAGCAATCAGGGATTCTAACTACCTTACTGTTTGTTAGCATCAGCTATTAAAATACTGAACATCTCTGTTTCCAGACATCAAACCTAGTTTTATATAAAATTTCATATACAGTGGTTCAAATTCTTTTTTTAAGGTCTTTCCTATCAGCTACCCATAAGTCACATATAAAGCATCATAGAGGTGTTTTTTTGTTGTTGTTGTTGTTGTTGTTGTTTTCCCTGTGGGACAAAAAAATGGTTTTCCTCCCATGTTGTTATTATTACTATTTTTGTATGTGTGACAAATGCCACTATTTTCAGCCAAGCACTCTTCCCCACTATGCCAATATCCAGCCAGGTTTTTACTAAATCTTCTCTACATTGTGACTCCTAATCAAAGTCAAAGAAGTATAAAGTATAAGAAATTCAGAATTTCTCCTTCCATCTCTCCAGAAAGGAAGGTCACAAACTACAGGAACTTCTGGACCTATTCATCAAACTCTTGGAAGTCACAACTCCCACATTAAAAGAACAGTGATTGATGATACCTTTTCCAGGGGTTACACTGGAAAAATGTGCTCCTTATAATGGAAAGAGAGAAGAAATTAGTTCTCCTATCTCTCTTGAGTCTTGGTGAAAGTGGAAAACTGGAGATAAGAGGCTAAATCCCAAAGCCTTTCCTCCAAAACCCTGCCCACTGAGGCTGAGTTCTTTAATCATCTTCCTCCCTTTACACTTTCTCTACATGCCCCTTGCCTAAGAGAGAGTCATTATATACCCGTGGGTAGTGGTAGCTTATCCCAATTATTTTAACTACATGAAAACAAGAAGCTTTTAGTTTAAAATTTAATTAAGTCCCTTTGAGATTGCACTAGTCCAGGACCAACAAAACCTACCATTCGAGTTTCACAGACATCCCCTCTGACTTTTAACAAAAATTGCAGAGTTTCCATATGCCTTAAATTCCCCACTTCCCTGTCACACTTTGGTGTCTTGAGGTGGCCAGGCACCGCAGTGATAAAATTTAGGGAAAGCAAGGAAATATTTGCCATATGACTCATTAATACCAAATACCCCTCAGCGCACCTGTGTGAAGTCACCCTGCTGGAATTCATCACTCTGGCAGGAGGAGCTGAGAGAAAAAGACAGCCACTAAAAAAGAGTGGCCCGGATAAGTTGTATGCTCCCAGACATAACAGGGAGGTTTATAGCTGCGAAGGACTCCTCATTCCCAGTCCCAGTGACAGGTTTGTTTTGACAGGGCTGTTTTGACAACGCTGAGAGGAGTGAGATCAAAAGACACTGATCTGCTAAAGGACTGGACCCACAAAGAAGGAGAGGACAAAGCCGTCAGGAGGCTGACATAAAGCCGGGGGCTGCAGCAAGCGTGCCATAATGGTTCCCCAGGAGGGCAGGTGACACTGAGACAAAGCAAATGCAAAAGATAGATAGACATTGTGGGCATAGAGATTTTATTTTAGCTTTTTCCCAAGCATGGGGATGTTTTCAAAACTAAATATGACTTTTCATTGTCAGGAAAAGCTGATTCTAAATTCCTGCTCGCTGTTATTTGCTGGAGGCTCTGGAAGGCGGTGTGGTTGGGTAGAAGCTGTGGCTCCCACTCACCTGTTGATGTGCTCAGGCAACGTGGCTGGGACAGATCTGATCAGGAGGCACCGAGAGATCGACTGTCAATAGGGCAGACTGTGGGGTCCTCGCCACACAGAAGGCTTGGTCCCTTGGGAAAAGTGTGGTGGTAGGGTTTGTATCCAGGGCTAGAGGGGAATCAAACTGGCTGTCCCTCCCCCGCTGTTACAGAGATGTTGTACTCCACACTATGGAAATACCTTACTCTGCCTGCAGGAAAATATGTAAATAAATATGTTCCTATTAGAGATAAATACTTAATAACGAAAACCAGAGGAATGAAAAGCACAGTTTATCAAGCATTATGGTGACAGTTATGAGCATCTGCAGACAGTGAAACCCATCCCCGTGGCCACAGTCAGGTCTAGGTTGGCTCATGGGGACCTGGGGCAGAACCCCACCTCTCAATAATATTGTTGAGGCATCCCTGCTTTAGATGTACCCGCCACTCACAGAAGAAATCCCTATATGTGCCATGTGCCTACGTGAAAGCCAAGACATGTGAAATATGAAAATGATCACAGCTTAGATGAAGGATGCCAAAGCCAGTCTGAGGAGTTCTGGGTGTTAGCCAACAAGTAGCTTGCAACACATAAGATGAACAATTATCCAAAGACAAATCAGTGCCATGCAATTTCTACTAAGACATCAGGCTGTCATTTCTGCACTGGATAAACACCACCTGTATTATTACTTCGGGATAACAATGGCTTCTCTATTTCTACCACTTTACTAGGAAATCTTTGACATTTCCTTGGGGCTGTCTAACCATCAGTTTGGGATCATAATGTCTAGTGCAAAGACCTTACTGTTCACTCCAGTGTTTTCCTGCTGCCACTTAACTCCAGCAGCATGAGTACCCCTGTGCTGGCTGTCACTCAGCCCTGCAGCCTGGGCATCAGCCCAGGTCACCGTCCAAAGCCTCACACCCAGGCTATGCCTCTAGAAGCCTTTTCCCTCATAACATCTCTAAATAGATGTGACCTTTCCCCTCTTGCCTTGCAGCCAAAGCTTTTGTCCAGCCTCACACTTCGTGCCTCGTAACGACTGCAGGGACTGCCCTGGTATTAATAAATGCAGCCTGTCTCCGCTCTCACATCTTTGCAGGATACGGATGCAAAGTTCCCTTCCCCAGCCCACTGCTGTCAGAGTGTCATCCCTCCGCATCCTCTCTTCCCTATCACTTCAAGCATATGTTGCACACACTTGCTATCGCAGTCCATCTTCACCCACCCTCTGCCTCATCTGTCACTCAGCTTGGAAAGGGTTCTTCTCACCTCCAACTGGCCCCCGGTGCCAGCCTTCCCTCGCCCACTGCTTCCATCTTCAAACGCGTTATCCTTGTGTTTATCCCATACTGCTCCTCATGCTCTCTTTAACATCTCCGAGGCTATCTTGTCACACTTCCCCAAATCCCGTCCTAAATCAAACTCATCATCATGATGTCTGCAAAAAACCTGGCAGTTACCGTGCTGGCTCTGGTCTCTCACTCTGACCCACTTCATATCATTACTTCCCTACATTCCCATCTGTCTTATGCATTTCGTGCTTTATACCTAGACAGAAAGCTCTTTGAAACCGTGTCTGATTTTCATGCTTTATGTACAACAACTAACATATACACAACTCAGTCCCAGCTTAAGATGAGTAGTGACACAGAAATGACACAAGGTAATTGTGTGTCGCTTTTCCTAAGTGGAAAAATACTGCTTTAAATTTCTGTGAAATTGAATTCTCATTTGCCTTCACTTCATGGTCACAATTGCACCTATATAACATCCAAGGCAGTGATCCTCCAGTCCTCACCAATGGCTCTGGGATGGTACTGGGGCATTCAGTATTGCATAAGGATCTCTGTATCTGTGTGAATTTTTGCAGAAACACTGTTCTTTCCTGTTTATGGCTTGTAAGAAAAAGTACAGACTTACGTCTGCTACCCAAGAGGAAAAATCTAGAAATAGATGGCAGGGGATGTGTCAGGGGCAAGCGAGAATAAATAGTAAGAAATTACCCTTGGATACTAGAACACATCATCCCATATTCCTAAAAATGAGAGCGTTTTTGCCTAGTCATATGACTGGTAGCAGCATCTGTCACTTCACCAGAATAGCAGCCGTCTCTTGGTTGAGGCAGGGAGAAAACAATTTGCAGGAGGAAGCTTGTTCTTTCGACATGCGCTCAGGACAAATCAGCCATCAGTCACTCACTTTTCCTGCTAATGCTTTTTCTGGATGCCGCAGTAACTACAACACCTCGTCCTGTGCTTCCCAGCCCCATATGCCTTTGTCTGTAGCAAAACCAGAAAATGGGTTATTGTTGTGAATTCAGCTGCTGACCTGAAAAACTCCCCTCCACCCCCAACCCGTTTGTGTTGGACCTTTGCAAGGGGGAGACTTTTCTCGGAGTGCTATTTCTCATTCAAGGCAGCAAACGTTTCAGCTTGTGACAGCCTCTCGTCACTCCAGCCACCTGGTGTCTTGCATCTGAAATGCTAACCCAGCCAGGGAGTCAGGCTCTGTTTCCTCTGCTCGCTGCTCTGCCCTGAAATAACAGGTCTGGGATGTCAGGGAAGGGTAGGGGAAATAATAACCCTTCTCCTCCGTCATTTGATGGGATCCCTGCTGTTCTCATGTCCATCAGCTTCCCGGCAGGCAATCACACGGCATTTAAAGCCTTTGGTCCAGTCTTTCGCTGCAAACAGAACCTGTGGAAACCATTCCCTGAGCTCCCAGAGCCTGGAGGCCCTTTAGATGGCTCCCTATGAGGATGCAGGAAAAAATGCAACAGGCAGAGCTGAGGCAAACATCAGACCTGCTGAAAGCCCAGCTCAGAAACAAGAGTGGCTGCCAAGGAAATGTGAGCTTGGATCTGACTCTGGCTCCACGCTAAGAGCAGAAAAGTGACCGTAGGGCATGAATAAACTATGAAGCAAAACTCTAAACACACAGCACTATGCATTTGAATAATACCTACTTAGCCCTTGGAAATTACATCATTTCCCTCATCAAAATCACACCTCCACCACATTTTCCATTTGCGCTAAAGTCACTTTTAAGGTGAGTTCATATCAGTAAGCAGAGGAGAAGTGATTCTGAAATGAAAGCGTCCACCTGCAAAATCAAAATGGCTGTGTTTTGTACTGGAACAACATTAAAATGGATTTTGCAAGAGGATTTGGGAATGGTTCGTGTGTGCTTTGCCTTTCTGTTCTTCCCATGCTTTGGATTCCTCAGCTGGACTTCAGTTCCCATCACACACTGTGGTCCTCCCGTGGGGCAGATGACTGTCGTACTGATATCTCCTCATTCACGAGGAAACTACTATTTGAGAGACTGGAGTTTCCTAAGAGATGGAAATCCTTCTTTGAAACAAGCCTTTATTACTTAGTCTGGACTTGTAGTTCCAAAAGGAACCGGCATAACAGTTGATTTTATGCACTGATAGCCGGGGAATATGAGAAATCCTGGTGCATAGCTTTTATTCTGGTGGTAGAATAGTGCATCTTGTGTTTACCTAGTATATAAATAAGATATTAACATCTCTCCAGGAAATCACTGGATGTAATGCAGTTGTAAGCAAACAACGGAAAATAGTGAGCCAGCTCTTGTCCCTAGAAAACAAAGTTCAGGATATCTTTGCATTTCACAAGAACACATTGGTAAATTTTAAAATAGCTGTTCAGCCTTCTCATGAATTTTTGCCCTGGAGTTGTAAAGGAGCCTTTCCTTCCAACCCACCTGATGTTTTTGTTAGCTTCTGTAACTAGATTCTGAATACGTATTTCCCACTTATTTGTTTGCAGCTGTAATCCCCAACAGTATCTAAATTGGATCCCAGGAGCCCAAAACATTGTCTGTTTCAAGAAGCATGTCAAGTCTGGACAACTCTAGCAGATATACATGTGGGTACCACATATATAGTCTCTGAAGCAATTTTTGGAAACATTTTGAATATATTTCATAGAGGAATAACGCAGCTATCTGTTTGAGAGATGGGGACATTCCCCATAAGTACTGAGCGTTCAAAAATTAATGAATGCCATTGATAGAGTTTATCCTAGTAAATTAAAGAAAATTCTTGTAATTTTAGAATAGAAAAGGTACATTTCCTCACATGTACATTACCATCTGGCATGGAGATGTATTAATATCTTGCAATATTTAGGTCATAAATCAAATCTAAGCCCTTATTGCACATCCAGAGAAAATTACTTTCTAGTGACATATGGCATAACCTTCAACTTCTATAAATTAATAAAATTCCAGCAAATCTACTTAAATTCAGATATTTTGTATCCACATTTTATTTTTACGGATGCTGTTAACCACTCGTAATGTTGGAGGTCTTAGGTCAATGCAGAGAGTTTATTGCACAGCTAAAGGAAATTACCTTTCAGTGACACGGGGCACAAACTTTGACTCCCACCAGTCAACAAGGAGTTCTGATCTTACTGGCTGTTGATACATGCAGGACACAACAATTATATGCTAGGTCTTATTAACAGGCTTTTAGAAGGGACACAGTCATGGCTGGCTACAGAAAATGCTTGGCAAGGGAATCAAGTTTGTCAAATTGTGCAGATTTAACATCTATCTTGCCAGAACTCCCCAGTTACTATTTCTGTTTCTTCGTTTTGTGTTTAACAGACTCTTTGTGACCTTAGAATTCATCATGCAGAAATCAGAATATATGGGCAATTTGTCTTTCACTAGTAGCAGTATTTTTATACAGCTGAATAATAAATTGCTCAGAAGGGGAAAAAAATCTTGCTTTACAGTATCTTGGTTAAGTTCTGCATTTTAAATTGGGAATTACTTGTTAATTTTTGCAACAGCCATGTACACCTGATACATATTTCTCTGATGTCGTGCAAAACATCACTGAAGTTGGTGGCTTTCAAGTTGAACAATCAGGGCTTAGATCTATTAGCAGAGAATTTGAAACAGAAGACACCATGTGATGTATCTAGTTTTTTCTGGCTCCTTGTCTGGTCTTGCATCTCTTTCCCCAGTCCACACTGTCTGATTTGCTACCATGTTTGATCTACCTCTTCATCCTGAACCTCTCCATGCACCTGAGTCCATTTTGTTGTGTATCTTCCCTTGATTTTGCTGTTGCTCTTGGAAAAAAATCACTTTCTTGTTTATCCTTTTTCTGCACTTCAGTGTCTCTTTCTCATCATCACTGTTCCTTCCAACCCCTGTTCCCTGAAGTAAGCAAGGAAGAGATTGGTTTTGATTTCCCGTCCCCCCAGAAGATCAAAAGGTTCATGAAATCCAAAAGTTCCTAATCTAAATCTCTACCCTTCTCTGTCAGCAGTGCCCTAATAACATGCCTGCCCTGGTCACCATGTTGCATTATTGCATTTCTTTCGTGGCTCACTGGCTTGCCTCTCCCTCATCCTGCAGTTTACAGGGAAAACATTTTATGTCAAGACTTAGCATCTCTTTCTTTCACACACACCCACTTCTTCTGTTCCTTCTAGCAGATAAAAGACCAAGATCAGGCGGCTGGAATTTGAGGTTGTCAGTGTTGATGTCGCAAATTAGAGGCTCATTTTTAACAATAAGATCAATTAGTCATCAGAGCAGGTTCCTAAGAGGTATAGTGAGTCAGCCTCTTTTGTGAAGCTGACTAACTTTTCCAAAGGCTGTACTTTTGAATTAAAATCACAAGTTCTTGGGCTTGATGAGAGAATCACTGGGTGAGCTCCTGCCGTTTGTGTTTTGCAGCGTCAGGCTGCAATCATCCTAATGGCCTCCTTTGGCCTTAAAAAGGTACATGACTTTTGTCCTAAGTGGAATTCAAGTTCAATTTCAAGGATTTTCACAGACTTCCTCCTGCCCAACTTTATCTTGCTTTTCCTCCTCTGCTCCTTCTATGTCTTGCGTTTGCTTTGCTCCTCCCAAGCAATTTTCTTTGTAGATTTTTCAGTAGTTCACAGTTCAGTAGATTGCTGCATGGAAATCTTTATGTCTGACTTCTTTTGATGCGAGTTTGTAACTGTCTGGGTTCACAAAATAACTCCCATTATATCCCTTTGGGCTCAAAAGCTGCAACTCCAGGCAGCAGATAGAGGAATGCAGGAGATTTCTGAGCTGTTCATCTCCTGATCTTCCAACGTGCCTATGACTGATCCTACCCCACTCTAATCAGAGGAATGAAAGAGGATTACAAGGACTCCCAGTCTGGGAAATGCATGTACGAAAAGAAGAAAGAAGAATTGCTTAGGATGGTCCGTGGGGAGCAGTGATAGTTCCTATGCTCTTCCCTGGCATCTATTATTAATAACTTTTAGAGACAGGATAGTGGCCTAGATGGTCTTCTCATCTGACTGATGTGGCATTTACGGCAGTATAGGAATATTTGAGGGTGCAGTAGCAAAATGATCCACATAGATAATCAGAGTCAATTCTAGATGATTTTAAAAGTCTCTATAAAACATATTTATAAATCTAACCTGAAACTCACGTCTTAATGACAGTCCTTTTTCTAATCCAGAAAGTATTTGATATGTCTCCTGTAGGGCTCAGGTTCCTCTAAATAATTATTCTTTTCCTTTCTTTCACTTTTCAAAGGATTCTGGGCAAATACATTTTCTATAGAACCTAGGTCTGCAACAGAAAGTCAGGCCTCGGGAGGAAACTTCTGCACATTTCTGTAGTTGGTTGCCAATTTATCTCATCTGGCCTCCCCTCCCCTTCCCTCTCCTCTCTCTCTAACCCCTAACTCCTGGCTTTAAGTACTTCACCCAATCAAAGCATAAAAAGTTTAAACAAAACAAAAAAGAAAACTTAAGTTGGATGTCAGGGAAAGATTCCTATCAGTGAGGTCTGGCAGAGCATAGAATAATCTCCTGTTGGGAGCAGTGGGAGTCCATCACTGGAATAGACTAAAACTAGATGAAACTAAAATCAAAATCAATATCATCATTAAGGGAAGCAGCCTGAAAGGCTGAGGGATGGACAGGAAAATTTGATGCCCCTAGAGTTTAAGAAAATGGCTGTGACCTGCTGTCTGGCGTTTAACCAAGGTTTTGATCAGAATGATACATAGAAGACAAAGGTTTTTTTCAGAAAAAAATGCTTATTTTTTATTTTTTGTGAGCTTCGTTTTCAGATATTTTTCTACTTTCGTGGAGGGGGGAGGTCTTTGTATGTAGAAAAGACAATATTCAGTGTGGTATTTCTGAAAAATATATGAGGCATGAGTGATACAGCAATTTGTTAACTGTGATTTCCTAAAATGAGGACGCAGCACAAGATCTAGCACTAGCCACTAATTATGCTGTCTAATAATCCGAACAAACAAACTGTATGGAGCTGTCTGCTGCTTCTTGCAGCCAGCTGAGTGCAGCTGTGAGCAGCAGCTTGTAGAGCCTGGACCTTAGTTAACTGTCAGGCTCTGTCCCCAGCATCTCTTGGCCCCAGTAAATTTATTTGAGGTCGGATTTTTCTAAAATCCAGCAACAATAACAAAAAATCTTGGGAGAGATGCGTGAAAACCCACTGTCTTCCTGGCTTCTGAGCACAAGGAAGCCAAGGATGCCAAAGCCATAAAGAAAAATGTTTCAAAATGTGCTGCTAAATACTTTTAATTAAAAAATCCTCCAATTACTATACATTTTGACTTAAAAACATTTTATAGCAGATCTCCCTGATTGGGCTGGGGTTTCCAGTGGGAAGTAGCCATGGGGCCACAACATATCCATCTTCAAAGAGTCAACCAAAAATCTGCTCTTCTGCTCCCTGATGGGAGTAACACAGTGGTCAGATCTCGGGAAAAAAAAAAAATAAATAAATAAAAATAAAATAATAAAAAAGACTTGTACTTTTTGTCATAAAACTTTCAAACAACCAAAAACCCCTTCCACCCTGTTAGAAATGCACTTCTCCTGCAACATCCCCTTGACACTAATAATTCCCAGTCCTCCCCATCTAGTTCCTTGCAGCATCCCACCTCTCTTCCCCTTGTGCACTGGCTTTTGACAGCCTTCATAAAGGATAGCAGAGAGTGTGTGTTCGCTGAAAAATAAAGCCATGTTTTATTGTTCTGACCTCTGTAATGCCAGATGTAAATCAGCCAATCGCCTTTATTAATGATTTGTAGACAGCACCATTTGAACAGAACAGTTTTTTTTATCCCAGTAAAAAATAATAATAAAAATAAATAAATAAAAATAATGTCAGCTTCTGGAGCTTGACTCCCACTGTCAGGAATCGTGAGGTGTTTGGTACTTCTGGTGGTGTTGGGCTGAGGGCCCATGTTGGATAATCCCTCAATCCCTAAATCATTTCACGGCAAACATAATCTTTGAGTAACAAAGTTGGTCTTGGTTATCTGCCAACATCTTGGGATGAAGCTTGTCAAACGATTTCTCCAATTGCTTTTGGATGTAAATAGCTTGCAAGCCTGAATGCTTGGCAAAGCTGGGGATGCTGAATCAGTGGTGAAAAGGCAATAGGCACCCATCCTGCTCCGACTTCGTGGAAGAAACAGGTGAAATCCCCTCCTGGGGTAACACCAGCCTCCAGGGAACTTGTGCTCACCCACTGCCCAAGTCATCTTCTTCCAAGCATTAGACAAATAAATAATTAGCCCATGTTAATTAGAGGCTTGGGAACCATGGACTGCTTTGTTATTGATGTCTTCCTCCAGGGCACTGCTGTGGGTCTGGACTCTTTCTGGGAGTTAAAACTCTGCTTTGCAGAGCTTTCATTTTCCCAAGCCACAGGCTGAAACAGCATGGCCCTTTACTCTGTTCCTTTCCAAAAGGCTCAACAGAGAGATTTCTCCCAGCACTTCTTGGGTGCAGCTTGTCTGGGGCTTGCTGGGAAGGAGATGAATCTTGCCTGCATTTGTATGGCATAGAGGAAAGAGCTGCTCGGTATTGTACATGGCTTATGTTCAGATTTACTGTGATCTGAAAATATAACAGATCTCTTTTTGAAATATGTTTTATTACTTTTCTGTGTATCTCATACTAGTCAGGACTTGTCAAAAATATCCTTTACTTATTGGGCATTAGTGAGATTGAGATGACTAACCATGCAGCACCGAATGTCAAGAGAATGGACCATATTTTTCTCATGTGAAAGCCTCTTTTAGGGATTATACCAAAGGAGACTTTGATGCAGTACAGATTACATGTTTATGGATGGATTTATAGAGAGGTTGCTTATGTGGACACACAGAAACCAGAGGAGACCAGTCGTGCCCTGCTTGTTGAAAAATAAAGGAAAGAGAGTTGTTGAAGTACATTCAGAATTACTTCAGTTCCTGGGTAGGACTGACACAGGCTGCCAGCTGCCCAGTTTTCCCTTTGCAGGGAGCATGGACGAATGTGTAGGTGAAGGGAAGACCTCAGTTGTCTTAGAGGATAGGCTGGAAAAGGAGTCTTTGCTTAGAGTAAGCAGAAAAACAGATATCCAACCTTTACTCCAAGAGACAGATTTCTTTAGTGAGGAGAAGGCAATGCCTCCATACTTAGCACTGTATATTTTGGACCATGGCTTCTTAATGTTTTATGTGTCCAGACACTTGCTTGGTGTTTCCCAGACCTATTGCCTGGCCTGGAGTTGGTTAGATCTGACACCCTCTGTTTTGCATCCTGAGAGTATCATGGACACAACACAGCTATGACTCTCACCACAAAGTTAGTGGAAAAGACACTGTCAGGGCCTCCAAAACTTCCAGCTCCCTTCTCCTCACTTCCCCTTAACCTCACTGTACCATGCACAGGCTACTGAAGGATGTTCAGTGTTGCTTGCTACTTTCAATTCCACTGATTTAGACACAGGCACCTTACATTACCAGGTCTGTGCACTAGATTTCATGCTGATATTTTTCTCTAGTTTCAACATCACACTGTTTCCTGGGTCTTTACCTCCCTTGCCCTACAGAGAG
The DNA here is from genome assembly GCF_011077185.1 of Oxyura jamaicensis. NCBI lineage: Eukaryota > Metazoa > Chordata > Aves > Anseriformes > Anatidae > Oxyura > Oxyura jamaicensis. The sequence continues at coordinate 4,545,661 of NC_048909.1, read as the reverse complement.
GGGTCACCTTCTCTCAGCCACTATATCCCAAACTAAACTCTTCTAGTCACGTTTCTGAAACTGAGTGAAGGGAAGGAGAGCCTTTCAAACGGTCTCCCTGCATCCAACCACATTGAATTTATCTTTTCTGACCCTGGGTGACCAAAGCTGTCATGCCATATTCCTGATAAAAGAGCATTAGGACTTTGCATAATGGCTTAATATCTCCCTATCTCTTTGGGGAATTCTTTGCCTCGTACATCCTAGGATATCGTTTGACATTTTCATGGACAAAACTCATTGGTGATTCACAGTCCTCCTTTGATCAGCTTGTACACCCTGATGTTTCTGCTCTCGTGACATTTGCAGAGGATGTGTTCCCAGTCCCAACACATGTAACTGTGAATTATAGCGTCACATGCCAGGCCCTTACCCCAGCTTTTGAGATCATCCAAATCCTCCTCTGTTCAATACCTGCCTGCATCTGTGAAACCTTGCCTCCCAAATCCCAATAAGCAAACACTTGACCACAGCTGAAGAATTACAGCCCAAGGTCATTCATGAATAAACCTTCATTGACTTCTAAACCTCACTCCCCTTTCAGCTTAATTTGTTCTCATCTGCCCTTTAACCATTAGCAGAGACTAGTTTACAAGTTTGATGTTAATTCTCAGCAAAACTAATGAAACTAATATGGTTTAGTTGAAACACTACACTGAAATCAAGATTGGTTAAATACATTAGTGTTCCTTTCTCTCTCTCTCTTTCCCTCTCTGACTCAAAAAAAAAAAAAAAAAAAAGAAAAAAAAAATCCTTGGAGAAATGAGGCTAGTCTGGAACCATCTATCTTTGGAAATGGAGCTGATGAGAATGATTTCAGAATGTCTGGATATTTGCTGACAGGAATGGATCTATTTTAGGTATTTACGTAGTTCATATTGTTGTAGCATGTGAGTCCATCATGGCTTGCAAAGTATTTATTTCCTACAGACTCCTGAAAAAAGTGAGATGATGCCCATTTTAATGATGGTAAGATACTCATGGCTATGTGTGATGTACGTACTGGTGACAGAACAAAATCTGAGTCTTTGCTCAGAGAAGTAGCATTTTCTACAGCCTGTGACCTCAGCCAAATAGTTTTAAATCATTTGCCTCATCATTTACCTCCCTTTTAGTCTTCTTTCCCTAGGTACCCTTATATTTTTAGGCTAAAGTGAGTTCACAGACAGTAAATGTTCTTTGGTTCTGAATGCTGTCAGAGACACAACGCTCACTTTCCTGACACGAAGCTGGGACTTGGTGTCTCCTAGGGAAAAGAAAGGTCACTCTGACTTCTGTCCAAAAGGCAAAGTCCTTATTTTTTTTTTCAGTGGTGCCATATTTTACTTTAATGCAGAACCTCTTGTGCTGCTGGGTCCTTAAGCACTTTGCAGATATCTGTATAAAGCATTGTTTCACCTACCACTGAAATGCAGTCTCCGCTGCATGGAAAAGCAAGACAGTTGCACCAAAACCATTGGGACTTCTGAGATGCAATGGGAGGAACAAGTGAAATTGCAGAATCAAAGCAGGGAAAAACAGTTCATCAGAGAGTTCATCATGCTTTTCCCCTGGGAATAATACAGCACATAAATCTGCATTTCAAGCAAGCAGCTTGGGACTATATTACACCTTACTCAAAATCCATGTCTCTAATGTCACCAAGCCATTGTTCTGCCACACTGTCTTGCCACACCATCATCTGTATTTCAGAAGAGGACAGACACACCTATGGCTCCATCAGGGGGTGAGCACAACCCAAGAGGTCAATCCAAAGCATTCAATTATGATTTTTGGGGGGGGAGGGGGAGTCAAACCCTCCTGGTGACGGCCCTGTGCTTGCACAGCAGCTTGGCCTACTCCTGCTGGGTGCTGCAGTGATGCTAAGGGCAAAGGCAGTTATGATCATGAACTACAGATGAATATTCTGGCCTAGATGCTTTTATCAAAGCAGCTTTCAAGCAGAGAAAGGCAGGGCCTGTGGTCACTAACATGACATCCCTTGGCCCTGCCAACTTCAATGGTGTCCAGAGGGATCTGTCAGATCCACCTGATTTATTTCTAAACCCAGCTCGTGTCAGCAGTAGCTACGACTTGCCCTGTCACAACTTCAGCCCTGACCTGACTGGAGGCTACAAATATCCCTTGGCAAGGCTCCACTTAGGAAGGGGCTTTACCTCTTTGGACACCACCACGTTGTGTTGGCAGCTCCTTGCTGATGCCCCATCCTGGTCCCTTAATGCTGCCACTAAACCACACTAATTGAATTATGCCCTTAATTGGTTTCCTCTCCCTAACAGAGAGCCGAACTAATTCAGCCTGCACAGTTAAACTTCCACCAGCAGTTACGGCAGCTCCCCGCTGCCTGCTCCCCTCTGGGGCTGCACCCCACAGCCTGCCCCACGGCTGGGCCCCAGCACCCCCATTGCTGCCTCCCCCTGCTCCCTCCAGCCCCGTTTTTGGAGGAGGTTTGGGGTCGGCTCCCTCCCTCGGGCTGCCCTCCGGTGGCCGCATGGGAGAAATGCAGCCTCAGCTCTTGCAGGGACATGAGAGGGGAAAATCCCCCTTTCCTCCAGCCTGTGCAGCTTCTGCAGTTCTCTGTCCCCTGAAAAGTAAATGTTCACCTGTTCTGTGCAGTCTTTGGCTGCTGGTATGTGCTGGTTAGGTACAAGCACTGTAAACACACTACGTGCCACTGTCTCACCCGCCTGCTCTGGCCTATCATGACCGGTAGTGGGGAAGGGAGATGGACAGTATGAGATGCTCTTGTGGGGTCTGAAAGGCAGCAGAAATTACGGAGATGCCCCTCAGGATCAGTACATGGCAGCTTCCAAAGATGCTTAACTGGGAAAAGACTAAATCATGATCACAGAGATCAGCCCAGGGGAGCTCTGGAGGCCATGGGCAGAAGTTAAATTTGCTTCCCAGGCCTTCTGGGGGGAGCTTTCCTCATCCCCATGACACAGGGCCATCTCACTACAGCAACAGAGCAGCTCCAAAGCTGATGGGTGCCATGCTCGTGCCTTCCCAACTGCTGTCTTCCTCATCCTTGCTGCCATCCAGCCCCAGCCAGCTCTTGGCAGGGTTATTGCTCATAGCATCAGAGAGCTGCTGGCCAAGGTGCCAGCTGGGCCTCATTACTGGCACGGCCAGACCCAAGTTGTTCCTGCTGGGGCTGCTGGAAGTTTCCAGTCAGGACCTCAGATTGAAATGATGGCACGGAGCCACCATCTTGATAAGTGTCCATGGAAATAGCCGTTTCCCTTCTGGAGTCAAAGCCATCTTCCCCTCAGGCCTCGCTGTTGGAAGCAGGGCGGCCATTAACAAGTCAGCTGAGCAGCCACATGGCTCTGCACTTGTCTGACCCTCCTGAAGGTCACGGCTGTGCAAAAGGATAGGGAGAAACCTGTGAACCTCAGACTTTTTATGCACTAGAAAACTACTTTGGATCGTTACCTGGAGGGAATGTATACAGAAGAAAACTGGGGCTCTCCCTGCTGCTCAGGGTAAAGCTCCACATGGTGCTATATGAGCTCGTCACTGGAGGGAACCAAGTGATAGTGAAGAAGCTGCTGTTGTAGGAACTGTCATATACATTTGCAGATGAAGGCCAGTGTGTGAAGAGAGCCAAACTCCATGAGATGTTGCCTAAAATAGCCCTTTTCAGAAGTCGGTGCTATCCCACAGCTTGAAAGGGTTCATGATGTGCAAGCCCAGGACATGTCAGGTTTTTCTTGTTCGGCTATTTGTAGCTTTCTTCCTGCACTTCACACTTCCATCTGCTACTGCTGGGTTGGCTGCCAGACTACTTCTGTATCTCTACAGCCTAAAGACCTGCTCCTGGGAGTAGCCACAGCAGATGGATGCCACCAGGCCCTGCAGAAGGCTGTAAGAAGAACCTGAACTGGTGGGGAGGAGAAGAACAACGAGCTCCCTTGCAAGGGGGAGTGAAAGACCATGAAGTTTTCATCCCTCAGAGAACACCACACCACTAGTTAAGTGTGATTGGCAAGAAAGGCAGATCTGGAGAAATCCCAGAGGAGCTCGGTCAGAAACCCAGTACTATTTTAAGACCACATTTGATGTGTCAGAGCCCAGGTAACAGGCACTGTTCTTATGGAGATGAGGCTGTGCGCTGGTGACTAAGCCCACCAGGTGTGAGGCTAAATCAGACACTGCTCAGGGCCGGTGTCCCATTTAATTACCATCTTGAAGAACAGGTGGGGCCCTTTTCCAAGAAACCTTGTGGACAGGAAGGAGATCTGAGTCCTGCTCCCAGCTCAGCCACTGGGCTAGGAGGTGAGTGTGGGCAGCTCTTCTCCCCTCTGCAAAGGGACTTGGTTATTTCAGTCAACTCTTTGGAACAGGAAATTTTAGTACTGCATGTGTTTGTTCAGCATCCATCACCAGGCTCTGATAATGTTTGAACTGCTTTTTTTGCAATGGTAAAGTCCTCCTAAAACACCTTGGAAGTAACTTGCTCTGAGAGCAGCATCCAATTACAGGAAAAAGAGGGATGACATCTGCCATCGATTCTCTCAGAGGAGGATGGCAGGAGGATGGCACCTACTGTCATCTCCCAGGATGCGAGGGGCGATGATCTCCCTTTCTCCCAGAGCTGCTGTTTCTGCTGCAAGGCATGGGCTGACTCTGCTGTCAGCTCCAGCACTGCACAGGAGGAGGGGACATATTCTAATGGCTAGGCGGGAGTTGCCAAGGTTTCTTGGTGCTGAGCTGCCTGCCCTTCCCAGCAGGCTCAGCTTGTCGCCTTAGATTCACTCTGATGTCACTCATTTAACTGAAGTGGCTCAATTCCCCCGAAATTCACGGGGCTGGGAGGACAGAGCTTGCTGATGAAGCCAGCATGTCTGCTAGCAGGAAGGACAGCCAGCAATAAACCAAGGGTATCTTTGCTCAGCACCATTTCTGAAGGGCACAGCCTGGACGCATGCACAGACCAAGCCAGCTGAGAATCTTTTGCACAAGAAAACTTCATTTTCCTCTGGCACATCAGGACCACATACCTAAAGAGGGGACACGGACATGAGGATGTTCCTCTGAGCAAGCTCCAGCAGCATCTCACTGCTTGGTGAGCTGGTTCCTGGCAAGGGGCAAAGAAGATGTACCAGCACACCTTCCCAAGAGGGTTTCAAGGCCCCATGCTTGGCTGTCCCTTGTTCCCTGTCTGTCTGCCTCCCCGTACCTTGTCTGCTGCACACTGGCATTGTGGTGACTCATTCATGCCTGCTGGCTCTCTGCAGTAATTACCAGAGGAGCTTTCTGTCGTCACAGCTCTTAAGGTGGGCTCACGCTGTGATAAATAAGCTGCTTAGCAGCATGGAAAGAAATGGTATTTAAAGTTTAATATCTTTTTTTAGCCCCTTTTCAAAGGACGCTGATTTTGTGATCTGTTTGGGAAGATGCGGTAGGTTTTGTTTTGTTCTTTCTGTGGTTGGGAGAGGTACAGGCAGGGGATGGAGAAAAGTGTGTGCCTGTATGTGTGGCATGGCAGAGCCAGGCTGTCACCCTTCCCTCTCACCTCCCTAAGCCTTACAGAACTGAGTGACACCCTCATTACACAGTTTAATTTCAGGCTGGCAGCTTAACTTGGCATTGCAGCTCTGGCCGTATCAGTGCTCTGCATCCCCATCCAGTTCCTTCTCCCGGACTAGAAAATATATATATGGCCTGGCCTGGTAGCAGTAGTCTGACACTGCTACCTGAGTTCCCAGAGGACCCTCTGAGCCCTGCTGTGGGGTTACATGGTTGGTGGGTTTCCATCTTGAGCATCCTGAGCTCATGCAGGAGTGCAGCAGCTCAGCTTTGTGCAACTGTTGAGGTTTCTTTCCATAACACTGTTCAAAGCTTGGAGTTTATGTTCCCAAACCTAAATCCTACAGAAAGGGGGAAAACTAAAACAAGAAGCTCCTTTTCTCAACCATGTAATCACAAGGCTTAGCTCTCCCATGACATTTTCTGTTCAGGTGCTGTAGGCAAGGATGGCAGCTCACTATGGAGCTCAGCCAACGGTTAGGTTTCTCCCAGTCTTCAGGAGAGGGATTTAAATCATTTAATGTTAAACCTTGCAGCAATTCCCCACATGCGCTGGGAAGGCTGGCAACTGCCTTCACACCTTGGATGGTGAAGCAGAGATGTGGGGAGGGGTGGTGCAATCCTTCACCCAAAGGAGCTCCAGGTAGCAACAGAGAAGTAAAGGGACTCTTGGGCCTTCCTCAAACTTAGACATCTTGCTTTAACCACTAGGTAATATTGCATTTTTTGGAGTGGGGACAGGGCATCGGACATCTATCCTCAACCAGGGTGGCTGGGGTTCAAAGGCAGTAAGGAAATTTTGAAGCCATACTACCTCGTGTTCTTCCTGTTCAGTCCCTCCAAGGCAGATGCAAGGAAGGCACCAAGGGCCAGCAGGTGCATGGGAACAAGGAGCCTGTGATACGGACCACTCAAAGTCACCTCTGCCTGGTGAAGAGGCAGCAAAAGGACTTGCTGCTATTTCTATGACTTAGGTCTTCAGATTCCATACCTCCAGAAAGGCTGGCAGATTCCAAACAAGCTCTCTGAATTCAAAGCCCCATGCATCAAGTTACCAGGAACACGTGAGTGGTTCCAAAGGCTTGTACTGCTTTGAGTAACAATTTATAACAACAAAAGCCTCATTTAAGACAGGGACCCCTGTGGGAATGTTCCTATTCATTTTTCTCTTCTGTGGGTAATTACAGGAAGATGACATTTAAGTTGTTTTACAAAAGTGGCAATGAAAAAAAAAAAAAAAGGAGAAAAAGGAGAGAAGGAAAAAAAAAAAAAAAAAAGGAAAAGTGGTATAGTTGCATAGGGTGAAGGAGAAGATAGTCTGGCTAAGATCTCCAGAGGCCAGGGATTTTACAAATAAGTGGAGAAAGGTTTGTCCTGAATAGCAATCTCAGCTCAGAGATATCAGCTGTGCATACTCAGGACGGTGGAAATGAGGCTTGGAGGAAGGAAAGCAACTGAAGGCCCAGGAGCACTGCCCATCCCTAGTGCTGATGGGCAGATATAAGGGGTGGGGGACCCCAGATACAGCTGCCCATGGGAAGGCACTGTGCTTTGGCTGTGAACAGGAGAGCCCTGACATCCTGAATGCTTTTGCAAGTATCCAAAGAGGTGAACCTGTGTGTGGTCAGTGACAGGGAAATTCAAACCTCTTCCAGCATCCTGGTATAGAATGAAGAAGACCAAACCCCAGAGGCTGGCAGAACCCCACTCTCTATATTCCAGAGAAATCCCTCTAGGATGAAGAACTACTTTCCCCCTGCCTTGTGTGAAGGTGACAAACCCTCTTGTATTCTGCAGCTTTTCAGAGATTTACTACTTATTAGAATGGTTTAAATACATTCAGTGTAATTAAACCCAGGGGGAAACACAAGTCTTTAATGTCTCATGATTTCTGAAATATTAAAAAAAATAATAATAATAATACATCTTTCCCCTCCGCTCCACAGCACTCCTGCCCATGGTGACAGGTTTGAGGAACCCACGGCTGGGACTGGTTTAATCCACTGAGCTGAGCAGCTGCACGTGTGTGCGTGTTTTGTGTGTGCAAAATCATTTTAATGATCCACAGCAGAAGGGCAAGTGAGAGAGGAAGGGGGGGTGACAAGTGGGGCATGTTCCTGCAGTGCAGAGATAATTGGCCCTGCAGTGGTAATGGCAAGCTGGCTGTCAGCCTCTAACAAAGTGTGCGAGAGATGAAGTGACACCCTGACAGGTCCCGCCGACGTCCAGGTCTGCCCTGCCTCTGCCAAACAAATGATTACAGCCTTTCCGCTGACATTTGGGGAACGAAATTGGAGGTAATGACTCTCCTGGGGGGCTTGGAATAGGGCTGGTGAGAGGGAGCCTCACAACTTCGCACCTCACCTAGGACATCCTTTCTTTTCTGCACTCTTCCCAATGAGGACACAAGCACTTCCCAGGAGAGCACACACACAGAAGTGCTGAGGTTCTGCCTTCCCTGCTCTCTTTCCCCATTTCAGGTCCGTATCCATGCACCCACGCCAGCACTGACCACCCATACAAACCTGGGCGCTGAATAGGGTAGGAATGAAGACCCCTCAACATTACCTGAATGTGACTTCACCCCATCTTTGGGTTTCCTTTTCTTCCTGTACTGCAGCTTTAACTCCCTTTCACATTCTGCTCACTTGATCTCCAAGAACTTGCAATTTTCACTCTTACACAGAAGCAAGGGCCCCAAGTTAGGTGTTCACCAACGGGACAACAAAACAGTGATATGTCACTTATTAAGAGTGTGATACGTCACTCCTGCTGCAGCAGCCTGGTCTTCAAGTCATCTTCAGGCCTTCTTAAAGCTGAATCTTCTATCACAGGTGGTACACTACCATACAAGAACACAATGGTGACAATTTCTGAAGGTATCTACCAAACTACATTCCTGCTGGAATGACTTAGTGCTGCTGGAGTGTTGTGCTCCTGATGGCAGTGTGCTCAAGTGTAAATCCGGATGGCTTGTTGTGCACTTCTGAGGTCTCTCCCATTTTGCAGAAAAGCCACACATTAAAATCGTTATCACATTGAATGGCTCATGTCTTAAATTTGCATTGTAATGGCCATGCAAAGAATTGCATTTGCTGTGGCTGGAAGAAAGCTAGAGGGAGAGAAAAACTTGAAACTTGTTGGCTGGAAAGAGTAGAAGTGCAGACAGCTGCTCCACCTCCTCATGATATTCAAGTTTGTCATATCTAAATAAATATGCTTGGAAAATGTCCATCACAAGGGAAAACAGTCATCTCAAGGGTACTGCTGAAAGCATGTGTCAAAGGTAACACTATGGGCATGTAAATTGATTCAGAGCACTTAATTGGCACTGTTTTCTTTAGTACACTGATGTCATTCCAGAACAATACCAACCCCCGGCACACTAACAGCAGGTCATATTCTGAGCCCATTTACTTCACAAGGTTGTTTCCTTTGACTCCAATGGATTAACCACTTCTCTACTGAAGTAGAGAGGGGTCAGATCTAGATCTCTTCCACTTATACTGCATATAATTGATCTTTGTATTTGTTTAAAAAAATAAAAAGAAAGAAAACACAAAAAACTTCCAAATAAAAGATAATGGAAAATACGTTTTCATTACTGTAACCTTACCAAGCACACTACAGAGCTCACTCAGCCAGATGCTCTACACATACTGACAGAGCAAACTTCACGATTTATAGGCAGTGTACCCCAATGAGGGAAGAGATTTCACTCCCAAATGAATCAGAGAGCTATATTACACCCCCAAAACACAGCCTTTCCGTTCCTGATTGGGAGAAACAAACTCAGTTGCCTTCATGGATAATCCCTCATTTTTTCTAATCCTTCCTGAAGATCTCTTAACTCAATGACTAGCAGTATTTAGAAAAGCTTTCTTTTTCTTTAGATGATTGCCCTATTTAGATACTACTGATTCACAGTCTGATAAGATTCCTGAGACAAAAGCCTGCCTTGCTTTCCTCCTACCCCAAAGAAAGTCCATAATACGGTGACCACTCTCCTCTCAGTTCTCCCAGTTCTTACCCCAGCCTTTTTTAGCAGCTCATTATCAGAGATCTCAAACTCATCAGACCTTTCTTGACTTCATTAACTCTTTGTTTGCCAAATTTACTGCAGTCACTACAAGGAATTTTCCCCTCTCAATTTCCATATTAAGCTTAATTCAAACTCTGGTTTCTTTGCAGTTTGGACAGCAATGTATTTATAGACTGCATGCATATGTATATTTTTCATGTGATCAGTCCTTAAGTGAAGTCCTTCAGCAAAGTGTCCACCACAGCAATTTCCCTCCCCATGGGCACCATGTGGAAGACTTGCAGCTGTGACACTTGCTAAGACCCATAGCCCGAGACCCAAAATGCCTTTTTTTTTTTTTTTTTTTTTTTTTCATCAGTGCATATGAGAGAAACTCAGCTCAGTTCTGCTCTGAGCTCTCTGTCTGAATATTATTTTATTGTGGCAGCTAAAGGACCCAACTGAGAGCAGGCTCCATTTTGTGCTTCGTGATGCACAAAGATAGTAAGGGCTTCTCTTATGCCCGAGAGCTAGCAGTTCCCAGCCACAATTGTTCATATCGTGTTGTGAGGCTCAATGACCTGCTCTTTCTTTCTGAAGACAGTCCAGCAATTGGTGTCACATCATCTCTAAGACCAGAGAAATCATGGCTGCTAAAGTATTCACTCCATTGGCCAGTTCATATCCATGCCTTTCCAGAAGCTCTGCCTCAGAGTTGTTGTGAGGAAAAAGGTCTTTCAAGAGTTAATTTTGGGAACATTTGTTCTGTGTTGTTGCGGTAGAAAGAGAAAGAGATCTCTAAAGGAAGATAAGTGCCCAAAGTGATGGAAGTGCTGGTTTTGTGCTGAGCCCTCCAAAGCTGCAGGTCTTTCTACTGTGTTGCCACTGTAAACAGATTTTATTTTATTTTATTTTTTCTGGTAAAAGGACTAACAGTCTGCAGAAATAGCCATTAATAGGCAGCAGACTGTTGAGGCTATTGGGATAACAACCAAATTAAACCTGTTTTGGAGTGGGGGGTTGAAACTGTGTCTCCTACCTTTCTATCATCACCATTTCTAGGAATTAGCAACAGTTTGTGATCAGAAGTTCCACCTTACACAAAAACTTCAGCTAAATGACATGTTTCATTGAAAAAACAGGGCTTAAACAACCTGCCTGCTTTGAAGAACAAACATTTTTTGTCCAGTTGCACTGACCTCTTCAAGCATCTTGAAGTTCCCTTTGTAAAGAGATTTGCAGGTGGCCCATGAAGGACTTTGGACAAAAGTTCCTTCATCATAATGCACATATCTCATAACGTGCACACCTAGACAGTGGTTCGATCTCTGCTAATTGTCTGCTAATTGTGTGTCTCTAATGCCTGGCTACCAGCAGGCAGAGGCAATGGCATTTGCACTGTCACCTTTGCAGAGGAGCTCTACAACTGCCATCTGTTGTCCTCCACCTTCTTGCTTTGGTGGGATCCTCAGGAACCTGCTGGGTGATAACCAATTGTAAAGCCATTACTTTACAGCAGACTTAATCCTCCTTTTGGGGTCTCATATAAGAACATTTCTAAAACATCCCCAATAAAAGTTCTAGCTGGACACCAAAGGTTTCTGTATTTGAACAGAAAGAGATTTTTTATTTTATTTTATTTTATATTTTATTTATTTATTTATTTTTTTCTGCTGGTTTCCCTCCCCTCACTGGTGATGTTGAATATTTGATCACAGCTTCACAAGGACATGAATTTCTCTTTGAATTCCTCCCTGGGTTACAGTGGCTGATCCTGGCTCAGGAACAGACCTCAAGTATGTCTCTTGCTTTGGACTCTTGCTTTGTCCAGTCTTGGCTGCTCTTACTAACTTCCAGAAAGGTCTTCAGGTACACAAAAGAAAAACTGTGGACATATGAGTGGGTGGGTGGGGGTGGCGGGCAATATCTATATTGATTTATATTCCCAGAGGTTTTATAATAATGTTTTGTAATGAGCATTTCTTATTGGATCAAAAGATTAATAAAATAGGGTTTTTCTTCTGAATTTCAGGGAAAGCTGTTTAGATTCCCTCGGTGCAAAAGAATGTCATGTCCAAACATCCACAGAAGGCAGTCAGATCTTTCTGTGAAGTGCCTCTAACAAATGAATAGATTATGATTATGATATTTGCTCCAAAAGACTGCTTATTTCCTCTAAAATATGGATAGAACAATTCAAACCTTTATATGATGCCTATCACCAATGGCATCTGCATTATCTTTGCTGACATAACCATTTCTGACAGATTGATTGCTAAATAAAAAAACAGTATGCATGGTAACAGGGTCATACTGGAAAAGGTACATCAGTTCATAAATTATGCTGATCTTAACTTCACTCTTAAAAAAAAAAAAAGCTAGTATTCATCCTTTTAAGAAAGGCAATTTATTTGGGAAAGATTATTTAAAAACAAAACAAAACAAACAAAAAAGTTGCTGACTGCTTGAAGTGTCTTAAAAGTATCTTCAGTAGGGTTTTTCTTTCTTTCTTTCTTTCTTTCTTTCTTTCTTTCTTTCTTTCTTT